>NW_019384299.1:201073-209086 GCF_000671375.1 Centruroides sculpturatus | reverse complement strand
AAATTTTTTCGAAAGGTTATATCGGTATTTATTCTTACAGTCTTGATTAACAAAAGTAATAATTTTATAACAGATTTAATACACAACATTTTAATAATTATCATATATGGTCCGAAAATGTGAAAATTTTTATAGTAGACAGTGCATACTGTAGGTAACCTAGTTTTGCTAATTTTGCATACTTTTCGAGTAAAAAAAATATTTACATTAACGATTAACTACTGGTATCTTTAAGAATCGAAAAGAGATGATTAAATAGTATTAATGTGAAAAAGTTTGTATTTTCCATGCCAATAATACTCGGTTATTATTTCTTCCTAAAAAACGTCTTATGAAAATAAAGTTGTGAAAAATACTGTATTATTATTTCGCTTTTTTCACAAACTAGGGAACATCGTTTGCAGCAGCTCATTTCTTGATTGTCAAAAGTTTTCAACCTGCTTTAATGAGAAAAATATTTAAATGCAGCGACGTCTCCAAACTCCTCTATACTCTCCACCTGAATCGCTGACGATGGATGTCACCGATCGTCAGCGCCACAAGCGGAGAAAATATTAACTAGCGTCTATACGCTCGGTCTCAGAGAGAGATAGTTGGCGGACAGCCTTACTAACGAAGCGATCAAGTGGCCTTGATTATACTTTATCGTGGAATGAGAAGAAATGCACAAGAAGCAGAATGTAGATTCTTTCAGCGTTTTCAGCATGCAATACACTGCTTGGTGCAAACTGGTAGAACATTCGGGAGTCTTGGTCCAGGTTACTCTTGTCTACATGACATCAAAGCATTTTGTCTTTCTGCTTTACAATGAGACAAAATGCAGTAGTCTAGCATAGCTTTGTGCAAAATGTCAAAACTAACATTTTTAACATTATCCTAGTGTTCATTTAAATGCTTTAATAAAATTTCCTTTGGCCTAACAACAATATATAGTGGGCGATTGGTTAATGAACATCTCACAGAACAAACACAAGAAGAAAAATGAAAAGCGATGTAAAATAATGAATACTGATTGGTCTTCCCTTGTCTTCAGACAATAATTTGAAACTTTTTGGAGCACGGGAGACGTTGACATCGACATTCAACCAGGTATATAATGATGGGATAGTATTCCTCTGAACTTTGAATATCTCCCTTGTAATTCCATCCTTTTATTTTTCCAACAAACAATTTTTATAGTATTTGCAAGACTGTCAGGCAGGCACTCATTAAGTTTTGTGTCGGTTTTTATTTTCAAAAGGCGAGAGTATAATAGCAAAGGTAGAGAGTGGGTAGATGTCTGTCCTTGCTGGGCAGCATGGCTTGAACAGGTCTACAGTAGGCCACAGTTCAATCTTATCTAAGAAAGATTGTATTATCAAAAAGACTTAAGCAGCTTAAGGAGTAACAAAAATCACACCTGAGAAATAAAGAACATTGAAGAGCCCATAATGGAACCCGAAACGGATCTGACGACAGAAGAATGCCAAGAACTCTTGAATGAAGAACACCAAGAAACTTGGTCAGATATGTTTTCTTCTGAAAAAGAGAATCCTGAAAAGAGAAAGAGATCTGCTATTAAATATTTTTTTTGAAGAAGTTGGAGGATATCAGAACGGCATCCAAACCAGGTTGAGGTGAATAGGCTTTGGGATCTCTACAATTACAATGCTATTAATTACTTCTGAAAAATCCTGAAAAAGATAAAGAATCTGTCTAATGTCGATTGCATTTCTAACCCCCACAAACAGAAAAAACATGACTAATAAAAATGCAAGACTGTGTATGTATGTATTTTCATTATTACATATAAGTAAACACAGTAAGAAAGCATATATTTTTTGGAGTTTCCAGAACGAATGAATCAGATTCCCATAAAAACGTTTGGTAAATTGATAATTGGTTAAGGAACAATTCAGATAGTGAACAAAGTCTTAGAATGGATTATGTTTGTTAACCGATCACCCACTGTACTCTTTCCGCCTAACTCTAATAATACTCTGATTTAACAACCTAAGCCCAAAAACAGCAGCAGTCTCAGAAACCCAAGAAATAAGCACACCCATCATCTCACTAACCTCAACATCAATCTTCATTGGGGCATCTATGTAAAAATTTGTTTCTGTTTGTTGTAATGGGGCTATGTAAATAACACACCCATCTTGAGAGAAACTTGTTAGAAAAAATTTTACACCACTATGGACTCATACTTTCATACTTAAGTGATGTTTAGATTGCAAAACCCTATTTGTCTTGCAGTTGTCGTACATATCTTTATTAAAACCTTGAAACTCATCCGAATACAGGAATACCTCGAGTTACGTTGTTTGTCAAAAAATAAACTTGATTTTTATTTTTCCATATGAGTTATTTTATTTGACTTTACGTCCGTCCGCCACAAATACTGAAGTCGTAATATCACTGTAAAAGTGTTAAAGCACATAAAATCATATTAAAATATATACATTTACAGTAAATGTTACTATAATCATCATAAATCCTTGGGAACAAAACATGAAAACTTCTGTGTTCTCATCTTATTTGGCGGTATTTAAGTGCTCAATATTGGTGTTTTCTACTGTCACAAGATAATTTTAATAACTGTATTTGTTATTTAACCTTATAAAATCATCTTATTTTATAATGTCTTAGAGCAAACCACATTCACAGATAAAGAGTCTGCGATGTACTGTAAACATCGCCAAATTGTAAACATGTATACTTACAAGTATGTACGTACATGTATTTGTAAATTTAGATTACTTACAAGTATGTACGTACATGTATTTGTAAATTTAGATTACTTTTTCTGTACTATATTAAAAACTAAAATTTATTTGTTTGTAAGCTTAAAATAGATTCTTTCTTTGTTTGTAAGCTTAAAATAGATTCTTTCTTATTAACCATATATTAATTAAAAATTCATTTATAAATAAAATACAAAACTGGAAATGGTTATTTGTGGTTTAGCCTAGTGACAAGTAAATTCGACTTATGTCGTTTTTAAGTCGCCTCTCCTGGAACCAATTACCGACGTAAGGCGAGATATACCTGTATCGGGGATTGAGAGTGGGAAACACTTTATAAAATCTTAAGTAAAATATAAAAAATAAAATCTAGATAAAAATTAAAATACAGTATATATAATAGGATTAAGGTTATCTTAGCTATCCATTTTCATCTTTTATGTAATTTCTTTAACCACATTTTATATATCGTGAACACACTATTTGTTTTAAATCAAATTGGAGCATGTGTGATAAAGTTTTAATAATTACAATATGTTCCAATTCTAATTTAAGGAGAATATTAAAAAAAAAAAAAAAGGCACTATTTGAATTTTGTATATTCTTCCTTTGCTTGAGGATGACATTTTGAAATGTTGAAAAATGTTGAAACATTTCAAAATGTCACCCTCAAGCAAAGAACTGTACTTGCGTGTATTTTGTTTGCCAAGTAAATAAATTTAAAGCTGAAAGACAGTACATTTTCTTTCTTATACTATATTTGACATTGTATGCAAGAATATAAACTTTCACAAATACATCAAATTTTATATTGCCATCATATACCATAATGGCACAGCATGCAGGAGATGATGCTAAATTTACATCAGGTGAAATCATGATTGCTCAAGCACATTTTATGGTGTCTGTAGCCATAAAATATGCTCAACCAACAAGCATGGTATGCTTTAGGATGCATGTGCAATTCACGACACTAAGAAGTTGTTCATGCTGGACATTTGGACTCATGTTTGTCAAGTGCACCCAACCGGTGACCACTATTTTAATACCTTACCCAAGACAGTAAATGAATGACCGGACAATTTGTCATTAGAGCAACTGTGGCACATTTAGTATCAGCAAGATAATGTTCTAGCAGCTCTCAGTGTAATTCTAAACTGAGGGATAGAAAATGATAGAAAATGTGGCCATGCCACATTTCCTATTCCTCAGTTTCCTCATATTCCTATCCCTATCCTATGACTCATTCCCCAGACTTGATCCCAATGGATCTTTTCTTTTGGGCTCACATAAAATCATCATTCATTTTGCCAACATTATGTTATACCAGGTCTGCTATACACCATTTAAAAAAGGACTTGTGAACAACATGGCACAGTTTGTTTTTTGCAGCCTTCTGGCAATTCTTACCTGCACCACCACGTTCAGTTAAATATCCAGATGTGCAATGCTTGTTTCACACAGTTAAAATAGGTACTTTATCACCACCATTGATAATTTCAATAAATTCTCTAGATTTGAACAAATGATAGCCACAACTGATTTTTAATAAATGTAATATTTATCACCAGAGGACGTTACTTGTAACAATCCACTTCCACATGCAGGGTCTTATGGTTTCTGACAAGGAATGACATATAAAAGAAAGCATGACATATCCAGTGTTTATACATA
Source organism: Centruroides sculpturatus (assembly GCF_000671375.1). NCBI lineage: Eukaryota > Metazoa > Arthropoda > Arachnida > Scorpiones > Buthidae > Centruroides > Centruroides sculpturatus. The sequence goes on along the minus strand of NW_019384299.1, from coordinate 204,686 downwards.
TAATATACGCAACCCAATACATTAGTAATACCAAATGATCTTCCAGACTTTTCATTGGACTATATAGTATAAGAAAGAAACTATGCAAGAGATAATAACCAAGGTATTAATAGTGTGTGCGCAGATGACTTCAACAGGTCTACAGTAGTCAACAGTAGACACAATCTTAGCTAAGAAAGTTATAATAAAAAAGACTCAAACAGATAAAGGAGTAACGAAAATCACATTGAGAAAGAAAGATGTGCCATTCGTGAAAAAATGTTATTACATGTAAATAATCTCTCCAAACTAAAAGCAAATGTAAATAAAAAATTATATACTTACTATTTTTTGGGGTCTTCGCAACGAATTCATCAAATTCCCACAAAAATCTGTGGTAAATCAATAATTGGATACCAAATAATTCAGATAGTGAACATAGGTTAATGAACATAATCCATTCCAAGACTATCACTCACTGTATTTATTAACTTCATTTGTTATATTCAGTAACCATATAATTTTACAGCAAGTTTTTACACGTAAAGTGATATTTCACAAATATTAAAACCTTATTATAATGGTGTATTTATAAGAATACAGTAAATCATCACAAAGTTTCTTTTGGCTCCTCTGTAATTCTGACAAGTTGCTTACTAAAAACTGAGTATATTTTGAATATTGCTTATAATGCATTGAAGCAAGATGCTAGATTAATGGATCAGTAGAGTTTCAAAGTTCATTACACTCCCTATTTCGTCATTCATTAAAGTCAGGTCTTGTAATTCTTCCACTATCTTATTTGGATCATGAGCAACATAATTATTGTGTTCTAGCTGTTCAGAAATGCACTTTTTTAAGCACTTCTCTAGTATATATGTTGGTGTGTTACATTTTTCCACTACTGGTCTGTTCTCTTTGTGAATGCAAAGATTCTAGACATTCGGGGGGCTAGGTTTGTGCTCTTTTTAAGAATGTCAAGAAGGATGCAAGTGGTGTTTTTCAAGTTTTTTAATGTGACTATCTTTTCATCCACAATCTCACATTCAGTCTTTCTAATATGCTCCTCAATGGCTTCATTGTAATTCTGTCTTTTCATAATTATCATTTGCTTGGTTTTATCTGCCTCCATTAGAACCAACTGATTTTTTGTTAGCCATTCTTTTGTATACCTTTCATTGAATACCATTTTCCATCTAAAATAATCCTTCTCTCTACATTATTAAGTCCTGCCAGTCCTGTCTCCATTTCAGCCATTGAAGTTTGCCATATGCTTTTGTCATTTGGAACGTAATTGGGCTAATTTTTTAACACTTCTAATCTTTCGGTACTTCTGTCTGGTCCCAGAGGACATCCGGTGTTATATCATTTTTCCTTTTGTCCGGAGCTTGTTTCTTTAGGATTCAACTCATCTTTCTGATATATTTTCTTTTCAGGCTACTTTGTACCAAGTCTGTTAGATTTACCACACTACTATTGATTTCTTTTAACCATTCTGGATTTTCTTTGTATATTCTGTCCTCTAATTCAATAAATTCCTTTAGGCCCATATTGTTTTTTAGAAACTTAATTGACTTAAACATGTATTTTGGAACCTTCACTTAACATTTAAATAGTTGGCATTTCTTACTTCAGTTATACACTAGCTTAGGGGTGGCCAACAGTTTTTGCCCCTGGGCCGAATTAGAAAGAAAACTTTTTCCATGGGCTGAACCTGAGGCTGTCCTAGGAAGATTTTGAGGTGGTGCAAGATCTCATTGTGGTGTCACCCTCGCAGAGACTAAACTGTACATAGAGATTACAGATACATTTTTCACATTATGATGCTTTATCAACACTCTACGCTGTAATGGAGCGTTAACTCTAAATGCACAGTGAGTTGTTGACCTTTTTTCTTTAGGCATCAGAATTTTTCATCGAGCTATTCAGACTTCAGCACCAAATATTGAAAGATTGATTGCGAGCCACATAAATTCATTAGACGGGCCGGATCTGGCCTGCGGGCCATGCCTGCACTAGCTGTTGTCAAAGACAGTACTGCAAACTATAGGAGTTGCAAATTATAATTATTAAATCTTGAAGTTACATATTTTTGGAATTTTTTTTCTCTAAATGTCTAGAGCTTCAGCATTTTGTAAGTTTGAGAATATCATCATGGAAACTTTCAAAGTAAACCGAATGCTAAATGTAGTTGACATTAATTTTCACACACAGGCGACTACTTCAAGAAATTACTGAACATCAAAAAGGCATAACTAAAATTTGTTTGTATGGAAGGATTTTCTTTCGGAAAAGAAACTGGATGCCGTAGGAATGACTTGGATACTTTAGTTTTGTGGCCACATTTTTCTATTTCTTAACTTAGTTATAGCAAGATACAATACTCTTTGGAAAACATTCTTCAAGTTCCATTCGTTCCAATGGGTAAATGAGTGATTGGAAGAGTTTTCTAGTATAATACCCAGATAACCAGACAAAAAAGCAATGATCCTTAAATAAGATCTTATCTGTAGATTGTTAAAGAGAAAAGCTAAATAATATACAGTAAAACCTGCCTAAACAGGAAAAATTCATAGGAACAATTGATTTTCTATGTTAAAAATAAAACCTGTTCAAAACAGAAATCTGCCAAACCATAGAAAATTATATATATATATATAAACCAGCAAAACATGTGTAAACCTGTGTACCAATCCGGTTTACACTGGTTTCGCTGTCCGTCATATACATAAAATTATACGTGTATATTTAACATAAGCAATAAGCAGTTTCGTCCATAATGAAATCTAAAAAAAATTGAAACACCTAAAATATTAAATGTTATTTTGGTAATAGAACGAAAATTGCATCCCTTTATACAGTAACTAAGTCGTTCTAATTTGAAGAAAAAAAAATTAAACTTGTTTTAGAAGAAAGGCGAAAAAATATATATATATATATTTTTTTTCGCCTTTCTTCTAAAACAAGTTTAGTTTTTGTCAAGAAAAACTAACGTTATTCTTATAAAATAAACACACATAGAATGATGTACAGGTAACCCCCGTATAACACGGCACTTCTATAGCACGGTTTCACTCTGACACGGTTCGAGAATTGGGTAAAACCCTCCTACAATATGAAATGTAATAAATTTTTACATACTTAAGTTATAATAGTTCGCAAAAATAATAATTTTCATGAACTATTAGTACTTAAGTATGTAAATTTTCTTTTCTCGCCTTCTGTCCATACACATAGTCCTTCTAGAAACTTGTTTCAATGTTGCCAGATGTTTCCCCCTTATTTTATACTTGCTTTATTCTTCATAAGTGCTTAGCACCATATGAGGAAATTTATAAAGATCTTTTAACTAGAAGCAAGCAATCTAAAATTTCATACATTTTGCAAAAGGTAAAGCATGGATCTGAAGATAATGCAGAAAAATGCTCAGAGGATAAGGATAACTTCCCAAAAAGAAAACGCTCTCGGTTAATTAATAGTGTTTTTAGTGATGACGAAGAAAACATTGTTTAATTTATATTAATATGTATCACTTTAAAAAATTTTAATGAAGATATTTATCTTAATTATGAAAATATACTAGCATGTTTTTTAATTTTTGGAACCTAACCCTCCTTTTCGTATTAGTTCTTTG
>NW_019384299.1:130648-199643 GCF_000671375.1 Centruroides sculpturatus | reverse complement strand
CGCGACGAAAACAATGTTGAGCAATGGCAATGTCGAATGGTGACACTCGGTAAGTAATCCTACAATTTTTTGTTTATAGCGTAGTTTATACGGATTATTCCCAAAAAATATATACGTATTTTGGAAATGTTGAGTCGGATTAGTCTAGAATCGATTAATTTTATGGAAGAAAATCTTTCAAACAGCCGTAGTCCGTAAACTTTACACGTGTCGGGTTGTGATTGGAAGGATTCGTAAGAAAGCGGATTCCTAGAGAATGGAACGTATCTCTATCTTATAGGGGGGTCGACTGTATAATAGCAAGTGTTTTAATTTTTGGAACCTAACCCTCCTTTTCGTACTAGTTCTTTGTTTAGCATAACACGGATTCGCATAACACGACAATTTTTTGGAACGTAACTATCGTGTTATACGGGGGTTACCTGTATTATTAAAAAGTCTCCGTATTTAACGGCATAATGTTCGTCGTTTCAAAACGATGGATGCAGCGCGCGAACATTTCATTTCTTGTAAATAAATAGGCATACAGCTAAATTGCACGTGTTAATTAGCATTCAATTAGACTGATTGTAATCAAAATATTTGCGATTATAGTATGTAAACTCTACTGTATGTTGTTAATGAATTACGGACTTACCCAGGCACGGTCTTTCACTGGCAGTGTTTTCGAATTATTTGCAGTTCCAAATCACTGAAATAAAATCATCATTAGTGTATATGTACAGTACATACAGCACACAAAAACAATGTCACTTGAATAGCATACAGCGACAAAGAAATGTTGCTGTTCGGAATATTTTTAAGATGATTTTTAGTACAACCTTACATTAACGTATAAATTCGACTTTTTATTATGGGATTAAAAAGTACAGCTTTTTGTTTCTATTTATCAGGGAAAGGAAGATCTTTGAAATTACCTCAGCTCATCGATATGGCCGCGCAAATAGCGGCAGGCATGGCCTACTTAGAGTCTCAAAACTACATCCATCGCGACCTGGCGGCCAGAAACATCTTAGTGGGAGAAAATAACATCGTTAAGATCGCCGACTTCGGTCTGGCTCGACTCATTAAAGTAAGACCCGGTTTTTTTCCTCAATTTAATTGTATCCCAACGCGTTTAACGAAAACTCTATTGCAGGAGGACGAATACGAAGCGAGAGTGGGTGCCAGATTCCCCATCAAGTGGACCGCCCCCGAAGCAGCCAACTACAGCAAATTTTCTATAAAATCCGACGTTTGGTCGTTTGGCATATTACTGACCGAACTAGTCACTTACGGAAGAATTCCATATCCGGGTACGAACAATTTACTATCTTCATTCCTTATCGTATGTTGTACGGTATTTGTGGTATCCTTTTAAAAATATGACAGTGTAGTGCCGTATTACCATTCCGATTCTATCGATTACGCGATATTATATTTATCGAGCGTTTTGTTAGTCCTTGGTAATTCTTTTTTAGTTATATAATTTTATATTAAAGAATTTAATATATTTTTTAAAGGTATGACAAATGCGGAAGTTCTTCATCAAGTGGAGCACGGCTATCGCATGCCGTGTCCGCCGGGCTGCCCTTCCACGCTGTACGAAATCATGTTGGACTGTTGGCACAAAGATCCCATGAAAAGGCCAACATTCGAAACCCTGCAGTGGAAGTTGGAAGACTTCTTCACAATGGAAGGATCCGAATACAAGGAAGCTTCCATCGCTTATTGATTTCGTTCCAAAGTTTAAAAAAAAAAAATATGTAATTTAATACCAAAGTTTCGAACCGGCAGAGAAAGTTGTTTCAGATAAGCTATATTGTCTTTTAATTTGCCACTATTGTTTCTCGATAGACGGAGAATTACAGCTCGAGCACACACACACACACACANTCGGTTATCTAAACTAGCCTGTAGGTGACTTCAGTTCTATCAATAATGTACCAGCATATATGGAAAATGAATGATTTTTTAATACTCAAGTACAAAATATAATTGAAAATATATGAAAAATTTGAGTTTTTTCCCTGTAATGTATGGATGTTAGTGTGGGGGGGGACGATTTTTTCACTCAATTTAAAGCTTCATAACTCCTATGCCTTTTGTCGAAAATTTCTGAAATTTTGCAGGTATATTTATGTTTTCGGGGTAAATATTTCTGGAAATTTTCAATAAAATCGAATCATTGATTCGGAAGATATTAACGTGTGGCGACCCTATCTCAAAAAGCTTAGTGTTATATTTTTACTCGTACCAATTTTTAATTGAACAAATAAAAACTCGTCTCTACCCTAAAAAATAGACTATTGGTCTTCTTATTATAACTGATAATAAGTTACAGAAGTTATTTTTTAAAATAAAATCTCGTAACAAATGGTGCCACAATTTTTTTTAACTTTTCTAATATCTTTCTTAATTAAACAAACATTTTTCGCCGGAAAAGTTACGCAACTCGTTGCTGGATTTTTACCTTCTCGGTTGTTATGTATACATAACAAGGGAAACTTTAGAAATACCGTCCGAGTTTTATACAAATCTCCACGTTACTATAGAAGAGTTATCTCTACTATAGTATTTGAGATATTACTTTCAACAATTTTCGAGACAGGAAAGCTCTTTTATAATAAAAAAAAGATTTCTTGGATGTGTATTGACGTCTATTTCGCTTAATTAATATCTCAGAATGGGGTAAAGATTAAGAAAGAAAATTTGGCACGGTGAGGGTCATTGATGCTATTAAATTTTGGTGGTAAAAGGTGGAGGGGCGAGGAGATAGAGGGGGGGGTCAAGTATCTCGAGGGGGTAAGACTTAATAACGAATAAAATCTTCATTAACATTTACACTTTTCCATAAAACTCACCCCTGCCCTCAAAAATTATGCCTTTTTCCATTTTATAGTTAGTAAAAATAGAAAAAGTTTTTCTAACAAAATTTGATAACAGATGGAGCCGCACACAATTTTAGTTTTTTTTTTCCTTTTTTTTTTTGCTTAATAATGTAAAAGTTTTTTTTAATAAAAACTCATAACAGCTGGAAAATTTATGCAACTCTCGTTGCTAGATTTTTTTTTTAAATTTTAGGGATTATCACGTTCGCCAATGATGAACAAAACTGAGGCTAGCTTATGGCTCCTTTGTTCTAGTGTTAAGCGTTAAATCTACCCAACTTAAAAACCAATTTCTTTCCCATTGATGTTTCAGAATGGCACTTAATTAATTTGAACTGCTTTAATTGCTAAATTCGTAACGATTTAACAATAACAACGTTTCATTTTATGACTCGAAAGTGTCAATATTACACGTGTCGCTTATGTACCACGTTTTGTTTCTAGAATTAATGAATTTAAAAATTAATTTCGAATTCGTTTACCTTTTTGTTAGTCGAATCTTTACACGCTGCATCCGTTCTTTAAAATAAGATGTCCGGGTTTTCTTTCGTTGAAGGAAAGCTGATAAAAGTTAATAAAATAGTTATTAATAAAGATAATTTTTGCACGTCTACTGCATTAAAAAAAAATCAAGCAAAATAACAGACGGAGAGTAATTAAAGATATTTGGAAAAATTGAAAATTAGGGACATAATTTTAAGCTTAAAGTATTGACAAAAGCTTCGTTGTTTCAATAAAACTGTACAATANCTTCGTGTCTTTTGTAGGTCGAGAGCCATCACCACGATTTATTCACACGATTTTAGAACGTACTTTTTCACATTGTTTCGAGTCATATTATCTGTTACGTCTCGGTGTAGATTTAGTGTTCTAAAATCCTAGAATGTTTTCCAAAAAAAAAAACAACTTTTTGACTTAAAAAAAGAAAGAAAAAACTTTTAAGCATGTTTTAAGATCCGAGAGAGGAATATATTAGGATAAATATTTGGTACTTATTGATAATGTGTGTTGAACTCTTTGTAGTAGTTATTACTTATAGACAAAACGACAATAATAAATAAATAATTGCAAATATTTCAAGGGTCCATTTGCCACTCTTATATGCCTTATTACGCACTTCCATGTTAACATAGGTGCCTGAAGGGCTTTTGTTTACCTTTTTCATTATCCTGTATATACGTTTTTATCGTTTAATATCCATCGATAAGAAAGAAAAAGAAAGTCTCACATTGTCATTTATACAATCGATAATCACATTTGTGCGAGATGTATGATAATTACTTGATTTGTACGATGTTTTGTGTTAAAATACAGTCAAATTCCTCTACATACATATATATATATTTTTCTGTACAGTTCTGTTTGTAACATATGTTTTTTCCCCCTCTCTTTTTTTACGAGTACAAAATTATTTGTATCAGGGAATATAACCAGAAAACTATTGTGGCATTGCATCATTCACTCATTCGAGAACAATCCAAGAGGTCAGAGTTCATTTTATACTTTAAAAAGTTTTTAAAAAAATAAAAAATAAATAAATAAATACCAAAGCGAGCATCTGGAACTCTCCGACGTTTGTTTAGAAGTATAACGTACTTTAGATGTGTTATTAGTTTTTGCCAAGTCCCACGGTCGTATAAAAAAAAACACACACACACACACGAGTTCGCAGTGTGTTAGTAAAACGTAAAAAAGAGGAAAAAAAACACTGCTAGCTTCTGTATATGGTACTGTAGTGTGCTGTTGTATGTTTATGCATGCAGTCTGTATGTATAATGATTGTCATTCGAATCTCTGCTTGTATACTTTGTACCTTATGTATTATATAAATATATTTGGGAAGGGTTCGCCCCTCAATTTGTAGAACATTTTTAGCACTTTTTTCAGTGCCTCCTTTTATTATACAACTGTGATGACGATTTTGTGAGCTGTTGTAATAATTGCTTTGTAATATTTTGACTGAAAATAAATGGTGGCACATTTTAAATTCCAGATTCGACATCTTTCGATTCATTAAAATTGAAATTTTTACTCTATCTCTTTGCTGTTTAAAAGTGTGCTTTCTTTTCCTTCCCCCCGTAACGTTTCGGTATATTATAGAAATAAAAGTGCAAACCAAAAGTCGGTTAACCACTAGAAACAACAATTCAGTGCCGAACGATTTACGTTGGGTGAACAAATTTGTTCGACGATTGTTGTATCGGAAACGATCTGGTTAACCGACATTTGGGCCGGACTGGCGGTAATTATGCTATTCGAGATAATTAAGGTCAATTTTTTCATCTTCGAAATATGCAAATCAAGTTAAACACGCGAAACGATGGCAATAAAGTAAATTGCAAACGTTTCTCTATTTTCGGACAACTGGTCTTTCGTACACGCGTTGACATTTTCTGTCAAAACTGCCCTAGCTTACGAGACAATGGGAAGTCTTCACGTAAAATGGACTTTTCCACCTCCTATTTCACAAAGAAAGACCAAATTTATATTTTTAATATTGATAGAAAAGGCAAAAAGCTGTGTTCCTTATTGTAAATCTGCGTCTCGCTTTATAACTTTTCGTTAGAATAAACTTAATTTCTGGCCTTGTGGAAGTTACTAGAATTTTAATCTCTGGACTTTGAAAGAAAAAAAAAAGAGAGCCACAGTTTTGTCAAATTTTTAAAAAAGTCCAGCAACGAGTTGCGTAACTTTACCAGCTGTTGTGAGATTTTATTTTAAAAATAAATTATATTACAGTAGAACCTCGAAAACTCGGCCTAATGTGGACCGAAGGGTGGCCGAGTTTGTGAAAATGCCGGGTTATCGGGAATGGGGTTAAAAAAAATAAGTACGAGTGTTTCCTCAGAAAATACTGTACCGTACTTGTATGTATTGTTTACTTGAGAATATAACAGAGAATAAACTGTCCAAACAAAGGAAAAGTACGTCCTTTATGAAGAATGAGCCTTTACTACATGAAAATGAAAATTAATGAATACACTGTGTACAGTAATTTACCTGATAAGACAGACCTCAGAAAAATACTTTATGAGAGCTTTTATACTTTTATAAAGCTGTCTATAATGAAAATTAATTAACTAAGGATTTTTTGCCCTACCAGGGTGTGTGGCCGAGTTATCCGGAGTGCCGGGTTATCGAGAGCCGAGTTTTCGAGGTTCTACTATATTAATCATAATAAACAAAATTGTGTTGTGGCGCCATCTGTTATAAAAATTTTCATTAAAAAACTCTCGTATTATAAAATGACAAAAAAAAAGATCTCAATTTTAAGGGTAGTGATGAGTTTTATTTATTATTTTTTTTAATTGTAAATGCTAATAACGAGTAAAATCTTCATTGAGTCCGACCCCTCTCGAGGTGATAGTATGACGCGTGATCACCTCGACCTTTAACCTCTTATCCCCCAATACACCTACGGAATTTTTCCCCTTTTCTTTTTTGTATTAGATAAATGATATTCAAGAGCAGACATGGAAACTTTAGGGGCTTTTGGATTTTTGACTCGTCCGTATTCGATCCCTGGTCCCCGCAACGGTAGGCTCTACAATATTACAATAATTTATTAGGCTATCTATACTAATATTATAAAGAGGTAATGTTTGTAAGTATCGTACATGCAATAAACTAAAACGTGTATTTGCGATTTAATGGAATTTATATACATTGTAATGTATTTGTGTGTGAAATAGAATCTGCCTTGCACTCTCCACGCACTTTGCTAGCAAGCAGCGCAAGCCAATGGTCACTTGTAGTGTGTGACTGACGTATACACACTACAAATATGACGTGCTGTTATACGTAACAGAGGGAAAGTGTGGCGATCGGTCAAAAAATTACCCGAAGATTTTTACATTTTTTGACTCGGGATACCTTAAAACGCCGAGAAATTAAAAAAAAATTCGGGGTTGCATCGGAAGTTCAAATCCGGGCCTCCTGCCCTTGAGGTTTCCATATCTGGTTTCGTCTTTCATCTAACTCTCTTCTCAAGATTAAGGAAAGACAGACGGACGACAGTGAGAATTTATAGGTCTACAATTTTTTCAAATTGCGGTCCAACAAAAAAAAAAAACTGAAATTGCACTGATTAGCAGAATAATAGAGTTCAATGGGGACAGCTGGCAATCCTAGGTTCTATAGCCAGATATTCGGGATTTTTCGTGACAAACGATTTGTTATCGTACACTAAGCATCTTACCCTCAACGCGACTAATTAAATACATCCTTTCGTGTTTGATTTGACACTTTGAACGCCCTCCAATTGGGCACAATGCCCACATTACTATTTCGGTATTGCGCGAGTGATTAAGTCGTTCTTAAAACGTTTCGAATCAATCTTTCCACCCGTCGGATCAACAGGACATGTCTGGAATTGCAAACAGAATACCATCAATCTTTTGCAAACAACCATTCAACGTTTTGCAGTGTTTTACATTTCAACACAGTAAATACTTTGTGTCATCGCACCGATTCGTTACGTCAGAATCATTGCTATAGTAAGAAAGACCGGTCGATTAGATGTGGCTATAAATAAATTATTTGGTGCAGGAGAGTTTCTGATTGGAATAACTAGAGAATGTGATAATTTAGAACTAACTAAAGTCCGACCCCATTCGAAATACGATATGTAACTCGAGTATGACCCCGCTATATCCCACCCTCTCGACCTTTAACAACCGAAATTTAACAGCATCAATGCCCCTAATAAACAAATCTTCCTGCAAAATTTCAGAAATTTTCGACAAAACGCACAGTAGTTATTAACCTTCAAACAGGGTAAACAAAATCGTGCCCCCACACATAAACACACACAAAAATTATCCCCGAATTTTTTTGCATTTCTCGACGTTTCGAGGTGTCCCGAGTCCAAAGTTGTAAAAATCTTGGGGTCATTTTTGACCGAACGCCATATTTTCCCTCTGTTATATATAACAGCCGGAAAAAGTAAAATAAAAATATTACCAAACACAAACATTTTATTTAATTAACATTAACACAAAATATAAATCAACTGAATTTTTATTCGTGTTTACTAAACAGTTTTGACAAAATTTTTCTGGTATTTTTGTCTTTAGTGTTACGATTTTATTTTCACGGTGCATTCGTATTATTCCGTACGATTTCGCAACAACAATTACAGTTCACCCCCTATAACACTGTTGATTTTTCCGTTTTATATGAATTCCATGTTGTACGAGTCACTTAGATTTTACAAATACGTGATCCGTTCACAGCCCAGCACACGTATTTGTAAAATCTAAGTGGCTCGTACAACATGGAATTCATATAAAACGGAAAAATCAACAGTGTTATAGGGGGGTCGACTGTGTATTAGTTTTTATCTGCACTTAGCCAGAGGGTTCAAGATCTTTAAACGTGTTGAACCTCTAGCACCGTGCCACCACACTGAGCGAGAAACAGTGGAATGTTATGCAAGACATTTTAATTTTTCTGTGCTGACGAAATGCCTTATTTCTCTTTCTGTTTCTTCGCAAACTTTAATTACGTCTTTGCTGGCACGTGTCAATGGTTCATTATCTTTCAGCTTAGTTTTATTCGATTACGGCAACGCAAAACATGGGCGATCTGCAGTAGGTCTTTCATGGGAAACTGGCCCCTATTTAAGTGTTACTATGTTACTAACGTGAAGAAAACCTGTAAAACTCCACGTGCCGGGCCAGTTGGCCAGGAGCGAACCAACGACAAGTCCACCAGTGGTGGACCTCATTACCTCTCAGAACCAGCTGAAATCCTGCACCAGAGTTATTACAAGAGAATTTCTCCTCGCAATACTTTCCGCCGAAAATCCTTCAACGTATTCAATACTTTAGGCGAGAAAAATGTTAAAGATACAAACAATAAATCCGAGTTCAGGGAACAAGAATTAGTACGGAGTACAAATGAAATGAAAGAGCACGTCTAGGGTTCCTAATCTCGATTTACGTAAGCAACACCACCAATGTGTCGGAAACGTCACGTGTCACGAAACTCGTTCAGTGAACTGTCCGAATGAACGAGTTGGTACCATATGATATTCTTCAACGGGGTTAATCCTTCTGCCAGCTTAATGGCGTCACTTCCGGTTTTCAAGTAGCTTCCCTAAACTGCCACTCCGCTTACTCTGGGGACGCAATGCGTAATATTCTTCCCGAATAGGAGTAATCATTACAGATATCGATCAGGCTCGCTCAGAACTAGAGTCGCACGCACGCAACACGTGACAACACATACACTCAATGTTTTCGGGACCACTGTCGTCTCCGTCAATTTCGTTTGTTTATTTCCGAGTGTATCGAAGCGACGTAAAACAATTCGAAGGTCATATGCCTCGTGGAAACTGAACTGTTCAATTATTACACGGATGAGAAAACACGATACGCAGCGATGCGCGTGCTTTCGCAGAAAAAACGTAACGAGTAGGTAATAATGCCAACAAATTGACGTTTACGGACATTTTAAGATTCTTTTCGAGTCCCAAAACAGAAGAAATGAAGAAATTTCTTGGTGCGTGTCGTGAATATCGTTAGATTTACACCATGTGAAGCGGAGGAATTAAGGATGTCGATAGAGTGAAGGGTAAATAATGGACGATCCTCGGAGACGTTTCGAAATCGTAAACAAACTACCTACTCGAAATTCATAGTAAATTATGGAATCGCCGTCCGAATGTCTAATCCAGGATGATCGATTTTGTGGATTAGTGTGGATGAAGGAGAACACTTGTGAGTACTTCTTACATTATATCATTATTTAATATATTTGATAAAACTTCACATATTGTAGTATCTGAAAGAACTTATTAATGCCTGTCGAATTTTGGGGTTCGTCCTGACACACATCTTATATTTATATATATTGTTAACTTAAAAGTTACTCCATATAGAGCTTTATTTATTTATTTATTTATTTTTTCCATTATAATAACAATGGATAGAAAATAGGAAAAATTATATAAGCTAATAATAAACGTGGCATTTAAATATATAAAAAATTAATCACGTGAATAAATAAAAATGTAATAAATATTAATTTAGGGATTTTTGGTCTGCTTAGGTTTAGACACATTAAATAATTATTTTGTTTTCAGTCTAATTTATTATAGGCCTATATAAAAAAAATAGCTACAAAAAATAATAATAATAATCTATTTTTGTTTCGTATTTTAATTATGTATTTAAAAATTATTCAAAAAAACACACATGTATAAGGTTTATAAAGCTGCATAATGTAGTTTGATATAGTTTGTATGTAATTAATTTGATGTAGTTATGTAAAAAAAGACATATTTGTTTCTGTGTTTCCTAATTTTAGCATTCTAGATATCGTTATGTATTTAATACTTAATTAAAGTATTTAAGAGTAAATGTACTATGTTCACACTGTTCGAAGATGCATTGTTTATTGAAAATAATCACTAAACATAATAAAGTGTAATGATGATTTGGATAATAAATTATGAGAAGAAATAGTCATTTTCAGTAAGCAATATTCAACAGATAACAGGAGAGATTTTTTATTGTTAGCACTTACTACTCTGTTCAAATCAATACGTCATGTCGGTTATCTAAACTAGCCTGTAGGTGACTTCAGTTCTATCAATAATGTACCAGCATATATGGAAAATGAATGATTTTTTAATACTCAAGTACAAAATATAATTGAAAATATATGAAAAATTTGAGTTTTTTCCCTGTAATGTATGGATGTTAGTGTGGGGGGGGACGATTTTTTCACTCAATTTAAAGCTTCATAACTCCTATGCCTTTTGTCGAAAATTTCTGAAATTTTGCAGGTATATTTATGTTTTCGGGGTAAATATTTCTGGAAATTTTCAATAAAATCGAATCATTGATTCGGAAGATATTAACGTGTGGCGACCCTATCTCAAAAAGCTTAGTGTTATATTTTTACTCGTACCAATTTTTAATTGAACAAATAAAAACTCGTCTCTACCCTAAAAAATAGACTATTGGTCTTCTTATTATAACTGATAATAAGTTACAGAAGTTATTTTTTAAAATAAAATCTCGTAACAAATGGTGCCACAATTTTTTTTAACTTTTCTAATATCTTTCTTAATTAAACAAACATTTTTCGCCGGAAAAGTTACGCAACTCGTTGCTGGATTTTTACCTTCTCGGTTATTATATAGCCTATACATAACAAGGGAAACGTCAGAGTTTTATGCAAATCTCCACGTTACTATAGAAGAGTTATCTCTACTATAGTATTTTGAGATATTACTTTCAACAATTTTCGAGACAGGAAAGCTCTTTTATAATAATAAAAAAAATTCCTTGGATGTGTGTTGACGTCTATTTCGCTTAATTAATATCTCAGAATGGGGTAAAGATTAAGAAAGAAAATTTGGCACGGTGAGGGTCATTGATGCTATTAAATTTTGGTGGTAAAAGGTGGAGGGGCGAGGAGATAGAGAGGGGGTCAAGTATCTCGAGGGGGTAGGACTTAATAACGAATAAAATCTTCATTGACATTTACACTTTTTCATAAAACTCACCCCTGAGGCTCAAAACTGAGGCTAGCTTATGGCTCCCCCTTTGTTCTAGTGTTAAGCGTTAAATCCACCCAACTTAAAAACCAATTTCTTTCCCATTGATGTTTCAGAATGGCACTTAATTAATTTGAACTGCTTTAATTGCTAAATTCGTAACGATTTAACAATAACAACGTTTCATTTTATGACTCGAAAGTGTCAATATTACACGTGTCGCTTATGTACCACGTTTTGTTTCTAGAATTAATGAATTTAAAAATTAATTTCGAATTCGTTTACCTTTTTGTTAGTCGAATCTTTACACGCTGCATCCGTTCTTTAAAATAAGATGTCCGGGTTTTCTTTCGTTGAAGGAAAGCTGATAAAAGTTAATAAAATAGTTATTAATAAAGATAATTTTTGCACGTCTACTGCATTAAAAAAAAATCAAGCAAAATAACAGACGGAGAGTAATTAAAGATATTTGGAAAAATTGAAAATTACGGACATAATTTTAAGCTTAAAGTATTGACAAAAGCTTCGTTGTTTCAATAAAACTGTACAATAATTAACCTTGAAAATGGACACCTCGAATGAAAAGCCGCTTTCGATTGACGAACGGTGCTGTTTACTAACTGAAATAGCAAACTGTGTAACGCTAATTACAGTCATTCCAAATTTAGAAGCGTTTTTACCAACATGAAATTTAAAAAGAGGTAAAAATTTAAGTTAAACAGACTTTTCGTTGCAAATAAAAAAAACAAAATTGGATACAATGCTACCATTTCCTGCTACTGAAATAGAACCAAGAGTGTAATTAACTCTTCAAAAAGAAAATTTATTGACAACTAAAAGCAATTTTTTTTTTGTTTCTTTTTAATTTAAATTGTCGACTGTATATTTAAGACTTTTCTACCTTAAAAATATATTTCATTTAACTGACTTTTGGGACACTGATCTGAATAGGCGAGAATAATCTTTTAAATTTAGACGATCGGATGGCCGAGCGGTTAAAGTGTCAGCTTATAGCTCTGGGGCCCGGAAACCAATCCGGACGAGTCGAAAAGCCCCAGGAAATTTTATGGAATTGTCCTTCCGAATATGTCGGGTGCAGTTCCTCACCACCCGGCCCCCCATTGTGGACCTGACCGAACCCACGATGGTCTTGATTAAAAAAAAACCTCTTAGCGAGTCTTTTTTAATCAAGTCCGTCCATTTTTCTCGGATGCATCCCAAATTTCAGCCTTTTCTCTGGGTCTAGGAGGAGTTTTCAAAATATTGGGAAGAGCCTACATTTCATGTATTTATATACTTTTTTGAAAGTGGACATGCAATTAATTAAAGTGTAAATTAATGCATTGATTTACGATGCATCGTACATTACATACTAATGTTTGCTAGCAACTTAATTTTATTTAATGAAAAAAGTGAGTCTTACATTTTCTCCTAATATCCTTCATTTTGAAGCATATTAGACGAGTGGATAAAACTACTGAACACTTGTCGACCAATGAACGAACTGACAGCCTGGAGTTTTGCGGGTTTTCTTCACAAGTCTAACCACCTAAATAGGGACCTGTTCCTCATAAAAAGTCCTGCCAGGAGGCATCTCCTTGGCAGACAGACCATTGCGTTGCCTTATCCCACTAAACTAAACCTTCATTTCGGAGAAAAGTGTCCTCTGTTTTACTCCATCAAGCCACCTAACTATGGAGTACCTTTTTCCAGATTAGATGGAGTGTTCCCGCATGGAGAGCATTAAAGATTGGTTCGCACTGAGCGAAAATCGATTGCAAATTTTAAGCAGCCGATCATTTGCAAGCAAGAGAAAACGTCAGTTCGAAAAACAAAATGGCTGCTTCCGATATTCTGTTGTTAATCACATTTGTTTATTTATCGAGAAAAAAAAAGATATGCCAAAAAGAAAACGATGCTGGATGAGAGAAAAGTTTCTGTAGCTATATTGAAAACAACCAGAACCACGTGACAACTAGCAGAAATACGATTGGTGGCTCGTCAACCAATGGCCAAGCGGTCTACGTTCCTTGAACACTGGGAGTTCGGTCGTGGATTCGCGCCTCACTCGGACGGGCTGGCCACGTGGAGTTTTCCGAGTTTTTTCCACGTCTGTAACGCCTAAATAGAAACCAGTTTCCCTTAAAAAGACCTCCCGGAAGGCATCCTCTAGGCATATCGCCCAAGTGTTGCGTTACCATAACTTATTTGGTGGTGAAATTTTTTCGCTAGAGAAAAAACTGGACAGTTCTGCACTTCGGAACGATTCGCGAAACGGTAAAATTCGCTGGAAACGACGTCATGTCTGACGTGTTTTTCCGTTCTGTTTTTGGCTTTCGCCAGCGAATGGCGTTCAGTGTGAACTAAGCTTAACTTGTATGTTAATTTTCAGGGTTTGTAGGTTCAAATTCATTCTAAATTAATCTTACCCTAAAATGTACACATTTTTATAACATAGCTGTAGACATATTTTTACAAATAAATAAATGTGTAAAAAGTTATAAATATGACAGATGTGCGCTATTTGTTTAAGAATTTAACATTTTCCTTGAATTTGTCCCAAAGATGACCCAAAAACAATTAAAAAGATAATTGAAAGTACAAGTAACTTAATGTTTTAAATGAATAAAAGTTTCACGTTGTAGACAAAATAAGTTCTTAATTAAAATTTAAATTATAATTTAATTAAGTAAAAAATAATTACAGTCGGCCCCCTATAACATTGTTGATAATTCCGTTTTATATGAATTCCGTGTTGTACGAGTCACTTAGATTTTACAAATACGGTGTGCCGTTTACAGCCCGGCACACCGTATTTGTAAAATCTAAGTGACTCGTACAACACGGAATTCATATAAAACGGAATTATCAACAGTGTCATAGGGGGGTCGACTGTATTTAAATGGAAGAAGGACGGTGCAATTGAATTTACTATAAACGCATGACACTTAGCATAGGGTCAGCAAGATTTATGAAGTTCCGGAGAACGCGTCGAACTTAATTTATGTTTACGTATTGGGCCAATTGGATCGCGTGCCGCTTTCGTCTGTGCTGCCCTTTTCCTAATCTCCAGAGGGGAGGGTCAATTTTCAATTATCGACGAACAACAGAAAATTTACGACATCTGGCCTATTCCAGAAATATAAAAAAAAAACTAACGAACTATATTTGTCCATTGTCCCATGCGACTTCGTCCTACGTTGATCAAGACTTGGCCTCAAAATCAAGGGACGTTCCTTGTTTTTTTAGGCCAAGTTAGCCTCCAGATTGCAACCGGTGCCACCTTGTGGGAGCGCTGATCCGATATAGAATCAGAGTTTGAAATTTCTTGAATAATGTACGATACCTTTTTTTATATAGCTTGTGCTCCCCCTTTTGTATAGTCTGCTGGAGTCGTTGTTACGTATAGAAAATTTCTTTGGAATTTCGTAAAACCGGAAGATCATAATTAAAGTATCTCTATTTAACGCTTTTCTAGAAAAATGTTTAGCGGTACAAATGCAACCAAATCCGGTGTAGTGACATTTCCGTAAAAACCAATACCAAAAGTGCACAGCGATATTGCTCAACATGGTGTCCATTCTGAAGGTGTAAAACCTGAAGGCGATGAACAGTGTAACTGTGATGCTTTTCACATACATTGTGATACTATCTTTTCAGGCTGTCGAATTTGCAACAAGTTCTGCATAAACCACACTAGGGCTTTTCTCGCTTTTAGAACAGCTGAATTATACAAAAGCTGTGAATGGTGAACACTCGTGTGGACCGGACAATTTCAGGAAAGTAACAAACTTAAAAGCTTTAGAATATTGTCAACTACAAACGTCGCAATTCTCATTTTATCTTTATTGGACTGACTACCCCTATTTTTTTTAATTGAATTGCTCTTTCGTCGCTTGCAGTTCCAAAAAAAATGCCAGAGTAGTATGTTTTTGTGACTATTTTTTTTTTTTTTAAATATCCACTTTTGAGTAAAGAATTGATCTTCATTAATATACTTTTAATAAACTATAGTCATTTATTACGAATTAATGCCGATTACATTTATATTTTGTAATACAGAAGAAAACCCGGAAAACTCCACGTGGCCAGGCGCGAACCCATGACCAGTGTTCATTGCTTTTAATGGCTAATTTTTTATTATTTTAGCGCATTATTTTAAGGACAACGGCTGTTGTCGAGAGGTTAAAAATAGGATTTTTAGCGGGCGAGGCCGTTATTTTGTATGCATTTTTGTTCAAAAAGAAACGTCTCCGAAAAAAAAAAATGGCCGCCGTTTAGAGGTGACCATTATCGGAGTGTATTAAACTCTTATTCGGATGATAAAAAAGTGTTGGTATAGTATTGTGTCAACTACTAAATATAAAGAGAAGTAGATTGATGTCAATTAATGACTCATGCAATTCATTTTGCTTATTTTTTTATTATTCTTAATTACACATTTACCGCTTCCCCCATGAATCAGTATGACAAATATATGTAATCGACCAGGAAAACTAAATAAACTGTATTTATTACTTACTGTACGTGTTTATGCGATTTTATTTCTAAAATCCATTAGAAATTTCATCGGAATTTTTATAGAAGCCATCTTCTACACGCTAACGGATGTGATAAACACAAAATTTAACTTATTTTTTTTTAGTAAAAACGATGTGGCAACGAACGGAAAATATATTTCAACGCATTGCTTATGATATAGCCTACTTTATAAGAATATCAACAAGACAAAAATCTCTTTTTTCCCCGACGTCATATCGGAAACACGATCTGAGAAACAAGTAATTATAAAAAGATCTTACGTCTCACTGCCGTAATTTTTACACTGATTAACAAAAGTGGGTCTATTGGATTCGGTTATGCAAGATTTTCGTACGTAATCCTGAACTATTTGTTAAGCTATGCATTTAATATAATATAGCATTTTAATCGTTAATAACTAGCCTACTTCATTACCTACTTACACGAGCATACACTGATGTAAGCAGGTAATCAGGTAGTATGCTCGTGTAGATACAGTAGGTAATGAGGTATGTTAATTTTAACTAATGGTACCACTAAAGAATTAACTGTTTATATAAGTATTTTTTATTTATTTATTTTATCTAACTGTCAGATGTTTAAAACGTCATTTTTCACGTGATTTAAATAGTCGAGAAGTTGATTGGTAGATACTGTTGAAGCTTAATAATAATTTAACGTATCTGAAATGTTTTTATAGAGCTAAGTTTACATCGTTAAATATTTTTTCGGTAAAAGTGGGCGTCGAGCTGAAAATGATGGAACTACTGGCTTACAGCACTCGCATATTTATTGATGTTGGCGTGAAGTTGAGATCACTCCATCATTATTTTTAATGCCGAGATTCCTTACACAAAACCAAGAAAAATTCCTTCCGGATAATTGATATAGTTTCGAGTATGTCCGTTATTTTCTTTTTTTCTTTTTCTTTTATTAATAAATTAATTTATTTTTTAGTCAGTATATTTAGTCAAATTCACTTATGTCAATTAAATTTTAATGATTATTTAAATAGCAAAATATTATATGCAGAGCCGGATTTATACAAGATAGAAATTGCGGCTTCACACTGTATTATTTAGTGAAAGAGACGGGCCCCTAAGCTATAAAACCCATCACTTTCACTAAAGGGACAATATATTATATTCTAAGTAATGGCGCGTAATAGCTTCATGGGCTCCCATACAAATTTGAATTAGGGGGCCCACGTACATTTTGACTACAGACATTTTTCTTCGAGGGAATTTTTGAGGAAATAATGTCTTATAAAAGAATGGTTTGGGGGCCCCAAAGCAATTGATTTTTTACCCATAAGATAACGCACCACTATAGCTTATATTCTACAGCTTACATCCACAAATCTACATCCGGCTTTGACTATGTAGGACCTATGTATGTAACTATGTGTATGTAATTAGGTAGGCACGTTTCTGTATGAAAAAGTTTTCATAATGCTTAATTTAATAACATTATTATTATTTAAAAAAACTCCTAATAACTAAAATTTATCAATTATAAATTAACAAAGTTTTACCCCTTACAAGATCACTTGAATTTATCGATAATATTTTTAAACCTGTTCAGTTTCTATAATCCCACATTTGTAATGGTTATAGAACAATTAAACCAGTTAAGTGTTAAAATTGCATGTTATTACGACAGGGATAAGATCCGAAATCATTGGCTAAAGTTCTAGCGATAGAGCAAAACATTGTCTATCGTTTACATTCAATTTATACTCATCAATTTACTGAATATTCGTCATCCGGCCATTTACCAGATCGCTAATTTAAGTCGGTTCTTCTCTCTCCTAACAATTAGTCTATGAAAAAAATTACTCTCATCTTATATAGCTCTCTCTCTTATATATATATATATTTATTACAGAATAAATATACACGAGGTCACCAGAAAGAGTTTCACCTATCCAATAAAAGATTAAAAAATAACATTTTTATAACTCGAGCTTAGAATAATAATACATTCATTGGAGCCGTCAAGGACTAAGCCATTAAACAAGGCGAAAACAATCAAAAATAGCCATAGGAAATTAGTGTAACGTCGACTGGACGGAAACGACGTGAAAGATAAGAGATGGAATGATTTAACATAAAAAAAACCGAAATTATTTATTAATAAAAGCTTACATTTTCGATCCAATATGGTTCCTAAACGTGATACTCCTCCTTCGGTATCGAGTTTTCTTGAAGAAATTCTAGCAGGTGTTTATCGACGGGCGAATTTTTATTTTCGTCAAACTCGAATGAATCTCCCGTTCCCACTCGAAAATCGTTTATAATCTTTAATAATTTACAACCTAAAAGAAAATAAAAAAAGAGGCAATATCTAGATTAAATTCTGCACTGTTTATTTGACTAAATAAGGGATTAATTCAACAGCTTATCAGTTTACACTTCTTAAATTTAATGGGATGGGGGTTGAAGTTGAAATCTTAAATCACTCATTTTTCTTTTATGTGTTTAGTTATAGGTAAATGATTAAAGTGGCCATCCTATTGAAAATCGGCCATCCTCTCGAAGCAAAAGGCACGTTTTTTAATTTGTAAAAATAACTCGGCCACTGTTAAAGAAGAAAATTATCCCGTCACTTCCGCGAAGAACAGATAACAAGAAGCATTAAGTATCATCGGAACCAACCACTGTACGTTGTAAGTGTAGCAATAGTCACCAATGAAGTATAGGAGCTCCGACGAGACTAGGAGGGGATCCGTTATGTCCTCATCTTTCAAGGCTGTTGCTGTGTCCCAAATGAAATAACCCTATCAGCATTTTCAGGTAAACTTAAATCGTTGTTATGTATTAGTGTTTAATAACGTAATTTATGTTACATCTGTACATTCGTCTTATTGTTAGTTACGATTAACTGTGCGACACTTAAGATTAGTTGTTAAAATATCTGTTAAAATTCGAATTTTAAGACGAAGAAAACACTTGGAAATTAATTCTATTTCTAGATATTTTCGTGTTCTCGAGTCTGTAGTTTATTTTTTAGAAATGTTTAAACAATTTGTATTAATTATTTAATAAGTAAAATATGCAAAAAAAAAATTTTTTTTTTTCTAACACACAAGAAATGAAAGGGGGAATAATTTATAACAAATGTTTATTAAGGTCCTAGTAACATGAGGCTGTAATGGCTTCCCCCTTGATAGGGCCTGTTAATAATTAATACACGTTATTAATTGTTCTGTTCGAGAGTTTAATTACTGTTAATTTTTTTTTTTATCTTTTACAATTGCCCATCTGTTAAAATTTCTTTCAGTTTTCCCTTTAAAGCCGATGAATATACAGATTTCTCTACTAGTTTCGTACTCTATGGTATAAAAATAATAATAAATCAAAACATGATTTTTATGTTTACAGAGCAAAAATGAATTTGTGTGTATAATACTCCAAGTTTTTACGCTATTTTCGGCCTTAGTATCGATGTCATCGTGATCTATTTATCATTATAAATATGATAAAATCAAATTATTGACTAATACGCGTATTTAATTACACTTATATCTTCTATAATCAGATCAGACGTGTACAAAAAAATATATGTATTTTTTTTGTACGCTAGTTATAAATCTCTTACCTCCTATGAGTCAGGAGCAAAAAGTAAGATCCATTATTTTTTTTTTTAACGCAAGTTTATATGGATTTTATGATCGTCACTTTCTTAAAATAACACAGTTTTAATCGGAGTGTTATCAACTGTTTATGTTATTTGGATTATAAAATATGATAATGTAAGCCGATTTTTCTTTTAGTTTATATAAAAAGATGTCGAATGATCGAGTGGAATAAAATTTCTTCGAATTTTTAGGCACGCTGATCTACTGGAAAATGAAAGCAGCTCTTTTGTTCTTGCTGGTGTTTTCGGTTTTGTGTTGTTCGGTTTTTTGTAACACATGCCAACCGACACAGGACACATACTTAAAGACGGAAGGCGATATTTTTCTGGTGGGTTTATTTGATCTTCATCATGGACGTCATTGCCAATTAGTGAAGAAAGGAGGGCAACAGCAGATGCTGGCAGCTTCGACAGTCATCGACTGGATTAATAACAGCACCATTTTTGATGACGTAAAAATTGGTATGACTTCAATTTAATTTTTTTTTTTTTTTTAAACTTTTTAATTATTGTATTGGTAAGTTAAATTAACTTTCGTAATGTGTGTTTACGTTTTGTAATGAGTTATAAATAGTTTAAATCTATAATTTTATATTATGTAGTGTTTAAAAAGGTTACTACTCTCGACTTCATCATTGTAATCGTTTACTTTTTTCAAATTTTGCAGTTTTCTCTATCAAAATTCTTATAAATCCTCGCTTAAAACTTATTTTTCCTCAATGTTTTCCTACTATATCATTTAGAAAAATGCTTCTTATATCATTTAAAATTATTATTAAATCATTGTAGTTTACTTGCATTTGTATAATGTAGCTTTAAATACACAGGAAGCTAGTACATCTCTATCACTATTTCTCCCATTGTGGTGTACTTGAACACACGAAAACAAGGCACAGTTAACTGAATTTTGGACCGCACTATATTATAAATAATTTTTTTATTAAATCTTGATTCGATTAAAACCGTTATGTGAAGGCAGTTAAATCATTTAAACAATAGTTTCACAACAGCAAACGGTTGATTATTCATAAAGAAAAGAAAGAAAAAATAAATAAATAATAGATTATTTTTGACCATTTAAAGAATGGCATTTGTATTATGTTAATTCAAAGGATATTATACGTTCTTCCGTATGACATAACAATACAAATTTTAACTAAGTTTAACGATCATTGTAAGATCAATGTCAGTATGGTACTGGTTCAGGAAGCAAGTTAAAAGAAACTGGACATTAGAAGCAAAATATGTCTCCAATTTCCAGCTTTTTTTTCCCCCTAAGAGAACAGGAAAACAGTCTCGGATTATGTTCCTATGAGGCCCTAGGCGTTATTTTGTTATAAGACCCTTTATGTAAGAATGCTTATTTTATGTTAAAAAAGACAATAAAATCGTCAGTTTGTGTATTATGCTACAGTTCTCGCCGGGGTGCGAAATATAAATTCATTAAATTTTTAAAGGTATATTATCATTTTGCAACGCAATTTTTGAGGCCCCTCGAGACGACCAGGCCCTAGGACCGCGCCTGTTGGATAATCCGCCACTGTAGGCGAATAATAATTAATAAATTATTAAAGATAAACAGAGGCTTGGTGCATAATCTTGGAATTTAATCGGAATATCACTTGACAAAATCTTATTCTTGTCGCCTCAACAACAAGTGAGATCCTGTTTTCATAATCTAATACCGATTTAGACCAATTAAAATGGATGATTTTACACAATTTAATAATAGAAACTGGGAGTTTTTCGATTAAATTTCCAGTGTCATGTGTTACCTATCAGCTTCACTTTTAATTCTCGAGGGGTGTCCCTTATAATTATATAATTTTTTTAAATATAATAATAATAATGATAAAAAAAAAGGTCCAGTTCCTCGAATGTAATTTGATCTTTGTTAGACGAATATTGTCAGATGTGTTGTGACAGCTGCAGTGATATTGACGACAGTTTATTTGTATGAAGGAGGATTTCGGTTCTCTCATTGTTATTGTTTACCCCCCTCATCCTCATCTGTGCAGAGTTTAGTTTAATTTATAGTTTATTTATTATTGAAAAGTAGGAAATTAACTTTTAGAATAACACAGGAGGCTGATGTACACAGAAGAATTCGAGGGGTTTCAGCTGATTTAGAATGATTAAAGATAAAATCATTGCTCTTCTTTCTCTTACATAATTAAATGCTAATTTAATTTGAATCGTTATTCATATTATAAACGTTCTAGAAAAGGGGGAAAAAAAGATTTAATGCTTCGCTTCGTCTGGTGAAACGTTATCCTTTAACTCTCTACAAGGTCGAAGCCACAAGTATGCATAATTATGCAGATTATTGTAATTTCAACTGTGCCATAAGCTGAAAAATTCTTTAATGCGGACAGGGAAACGTTAATTTAAATATATATATAAATTAAATTTAATATATTTTAATTAAAATGTGCCTAAAATACTATTTATTAAAGTTATTACAGTACAGAAACAACATCGATAACTACATTCAAATCTATGTTCGCCTCTGAAATTGGCACTAAATCGAGTGTAGCGCTAAAGCGAAGAACCTCAAACAACAATAACGAAACGACATTACCAAAGTAAAAAATTTTCTATTTAATACTTACTTGAAAGATCCGTTTACAGTCTCTATAAGAGGGTGGCACTGCTTAAGAATCGCGCTATATCGAGGTTTGGATGTAATTAATCAGTACTGTTAATTGGGCGAATTAACTGTGTTAATCTAAAGTCTACGTTGCAAATTATTCATCATTTTACACAGAATAAATAATGACTTTTTAAATTCCGAATAAATATTTATTGCGAATGCATAAGTAAATTTTACTTGCATCAGTGTATATAACTCACACTCCGTCCATTCATTTAATGGAATTCAAACTGCGATTATGAAGCTCAAGCTGTGAATACAATTAACGTGTTCGTATGTAGTGTCGGGTCACTTTTTTCAGGAAAACATTGCTTAATTTACTTGTTTTTTTCTCTTGCAAAATTAACTCGAATATGTAAATAATTTAATGAAACGGGTAATTAATTATTTGTTAATTTTTTCAGGTTTTTTGTCTTTGGATACGTGTTCTGACGTCCAAACTACAACTAGACAAATAATACGTGGTTTGACAGAGACGAAGTTCTTAAATTCGTGTGAACAGCATCGTTTATTGGGTAGGTAAAATGTCAAATTCTTACTCTGTTTGATGAAAATTTAATTAAAACTCGATTTTCAGGATTTCTCGGGCCTTCAAACAGCAGAATTCATAGAGAAGTATTGAATTTCTTACGCCCTTTATCTGTTCCTTACGTCCCCATCAAGATCACGGATTTACATTCGGAAATTAGGGTAAAATTATTCTGTGGACACGTAAAAACGTTTTAGATTAAATAAAGTTTAATGCTTTTCCGTTTTCTAGGTCATAGTTGAAATTTTGGCCCAATTCAGCTGGTTCAAAATCGCTCTCCTAAGCGTTAGTGAGGAACTGGAAGAGGATTTTTACCAAGCTGCTGCTGATTCAAATATATGTGTAACAGTTTCGAGTATAATAACACACTCCAGGTATTGAATTTTGAAGATTTAACACGGTCGAGGAGTTGGATTACATGTTAAAACGCTCGTATCTTTTAAAATTTATTAATTACAGGGATGATTACGATCATTTCTTCAAGGAAACCGTGGAGAAATCAATAGACGTTATTGTTTTATTGGGTACAGAGTACGAGTTAGAAGAATCTATACAATCGGCAAACTCCAACGTACAGAATAAGTTCTACTGGTTGGCAGCAGGATTGATGCAAGAGAATATCGAATTAAACCTAGATTCGTATAAGCCTGTAGTTAGATCTTTGTTAGTAGTCGAATCGTCCGAGATATTAAATAACGAAAAATACGAGAACTTAATTAAGAAATTGGATAACGAAGATTTATGCTTAGATTGCTACGCTTCTGATCCTTCCGTTCGTGCGGCCATGATGGGAGTTTTAAAGTACACTTGGGCAATGAAGAAAATCAAAGATGCCGAATGCCTATCCGAAAATAAGAAGTGTCCGCACTTGAAAAAAATAATTAAAAAGCAATTAATCAAAAAATTGAATGGTAATTTTCACGAGGAATTCAAAGAACTGCCGTTTCAAACTGGAAATTCTACAATATGGTCTTACCAAGATGCAAGCCAAAGCAACGCGATTTTTCATCAGGTAAGTTCAAACTATTNCTCCATATAGAGCTTTATTTATTTATTTATTTATTTTTTCCATTATAATAACAATGGATAGAAAATAGGAAAAATTATATAAGCTAATAATAAACGTGGCATTTAAATATATAAAAAATTAATCACGTGAATAAATAAAAATGTAATAAATATTAATTTAGGGATTTTTGGTCTGCTTAGGTTTAGACACATTAAATAATTATTTTGTTTTCAGTCTAATTTATTATAGGCCTATATAAAAAAAATAGCTACAAAAAATAATAATAATAATCTATTTTTGTTTCGTATTTTAATTATGTATTTAAAAATTATTCAAAAAAACACACATGTATAAGGTTTATAAAGCTGCATAATGTAGTTTGATATAGTTTGTATGTAATTAATTTGATGTAGTTATGTAAAAAAAGACATATTTGTTTCTGTGTTTCCTAATTTTAGCATTCTAGATATCGTTATGTATTTAATACTTAATTAAAGTATTTAAGAGTAAATGTACTATGTTCACACTGTTCGAAGATGCATTGTTTATTGAAAATAATCACTAAACATAATAAAGTGTAATGATGATTTGGATAATAAATTATGAGAAGAAATAGTCATTTTCAGTAAGCAATATTCAACAGATAACAGGAGAGATTTTTTATTGTTAGCACTTACTACTCTGTTCAAATCAATACGTCATGTCGGTTATCTAAACTAGCCTGTAGGTGACTTCAGTTCTATCAATAATGTACCAGCATATATGGAAAATGAATGATTTTTTAATACTCAAGTACAAAATATAATTGAAAATATATGAAAAATTTGAGTTTTTTCCCTGTAATGTATGGATGTTAGTGTGGGGGGGGACGATTTTTTCACTCAATTTAAAGCTTCATAACTCCTGTGCCTTTTGTCGAAAATTTCTGAAATTTTGCAGGTATATTTATGTTTTCGGGGTAAATATTTCTGGAAATTTTCAATAAAATCGAATCATTGATTCGGAAGATATTAACGTGTGGCGACCCTATCTCAAAAAGCTTAGTGTTATATTTTTACTCGTACCAATTTTTAATTGAACAAATAAAAACTCGTCTCTACCCTAAAAAATAGACTATTGGTCTTCTTATTATAACTGATAATAAGTTACAGAAGTTATTTTTTAAAATAAAATCTCGTAACAAATGGTGCCACAATTTTTTTTAACTTTTCTAATATCTTTCTTAATTAAACAAACATTTTTCGCCGGAAAAGTTACGCAACTCGTTGCTGGATTTTTACCTTCTCGGTTATTATATAGCCTATACATAACAAGGGAAACGTCAGAGTTTTATGCAAATCTCCACGTTACTATAGAAGAGTTATCTCTACTATAGTATTTTGAGATATTACTTTCAACAATTTTCGAGACAGGAAAGCTCTTTTATAATAATAAAAAAAATTCCTTGGATGTGTGTTGACGTCTATTTCGCTTAATTAATATCTCAGAATGGGGTAAAGATTAAGAAAGAAAATTTGGCACGGTGAGGGTCATTGATGCTATTAAATTTTGGTGGTAAAAGGTGGAGGGGCGAGGAGATAGAGAGGGGGTCAAGTATCTCGAGGGGGTAGGACTTAATAACGAATAAAATCTTCATTGACATTTACACTTTTTCATAAAACTCACCCCTGAGGCTCAAAACTGAGGCTAGCTTATGGCTCCCCCTTTGTTCTAGTGTTAAGCGTTAAATCCACCCAACTTAAAAACCAATTTCTTTCCCATTGATGTTTCAGAATGGCACTTAATTAATTTGAACTGCTTTAATTGCTAAATTCGTAACGATTTAACAATAACAACGTTTCATTTTATGACTCGAAAGTGTCAATATTACACGTGTCGCTTATGTACCACGTTTTGTTTCTAGAATTAATGAATTTAAAAATTAATTTCGAATTCGTTTACCTTTTTGTTAGTCGAATCTTTACACGCTGCATCCGTTCTTTAAAATAAGATGTCCGGGTTTTCTTTCGTTGAAGGAAAGCTGATAAAAGTTAATAAAATAGTTATTAATAAAGATAATTTTTGCACGTCTACTGCATTAAAAAAAAATCAAGCAAAATAACAGACGGAGAGTAATTAAAGATATTTGGAAAAATTGAAAATTAGGGACATAATTTTAAGCTTAAAGTATTGACAAAAGCTTCGTTGTTTCAATAAAACTGTACAATAATTAACCTTGAAAATGGACACCTCGAATGAAAAGCCGCTTTCGATTGACGAACGGTGCTGTTTACTAACTGAAATAGCAAACTGTGTAACGCTAATTACAGTCATTCCAAATTTAGAAGCGTTTTTACCAACATGAAATTTAAAAAGAGGTAAAAATTTAAGTTAAACAGACTTTTCGTTGCAAATAAAAAAAACAAAATTGGATACAATGTTACCATTTCCTGCTACTGAAATAGAACCAAGAGTGTAATTAACTCTTCAAAAAGAAAATTTATTGACAGCCAAAAGCAATCTTTTTTGTTTCTTTTTAATTTAAATTGTCGACTGTATATTTAAGACTTTTCTACCTTAAAAATATATTTCATTTAACTGACTTTTGGGACACTGATCTGAATAGGCGAGAATAATCTTTTAAATTTAGACGATCGGATGGCCGAGCGGTTAAAGTGTCAGCTTATAGCTCTGGGGCCCGGAAACCAATCCGGACGAGTCGAAAAGCCCCAGGAAATTTTATGGAATTGTCCTTCCGAATATGTCGGATGCCGTTCCTCACCACCCGGCCCCCATTGTGGACCTGACCGAACCCACGATGGTCTTGATAAAAAAAAAAAACCTCTTAGCGAGTCTTTTTTAATCAAGTCCGTCCATTTTTCTCGGATGCATCCCAAATTTCAGCCTTTTCTCTGGGTCTAGGAGGAGTTTTCAAAATATTGGGAAGAGCCTACATTTCATGTATTTATATACTTTTTTGAAAGTGGACATGCAATTAATTAAAGTGTAAATTAATGCATTGATTTACGATGCATCGTACATTACATACTAATGTTTGCTAGCAACTTAATTTTATTTAATGAAAAAAGTGAGTCTTACATTTTCTCCTAATATCCTTCATTTTGAAGCATATTAGACGAGTGGATAAAACTACTGAACACTTGTCGACCAATGAACGAACTGACNTTTTTTCCCCCTAAGAGAACAGGAAAACAGTCTCGGATTATGTTCCTATGAGGCCCTAGGCGTTATTTTGTTATAAGACCCTTTATGTAAGAATGCTTATTTTATGTTAAAAAAGACAATAAAATCGTCAGTTTGTGTATTATGCTACAGTTCTCGCCGGGGTGCGAAATATAAATTCATTAAATTTTTAAAGGTATATTATCATTTTGCAACGCAATTTTTGAGGCCCCTCGAGACGACCAGGCCCTAGGACCGCGCCTGTTGGATAATCCGCCACTGTAGGCGAATAATAATTAATAAATTATTAAAGATAAACAGAGGCTTGGTGCATAATCTTGGAATTTAATCGGAATATCACTTGACAAAATCTTATTCTTGTCGCCTCAACAACAAGTGAGATCCTGTTTTCATAATCTAATACCGATTTAGACCAATTAAAATGGATGATTTTACACAATTTAATAATAGAAACTGGGAGTTTTTCGATTAAATTTCCAGTGTCATGTGTTACCTATCAGCTTCACTTTTAATTCTCGAGGGGTGTCCCTTATAATTATATAATTTTTTTAAATATAATAATAATAATGATAAAAAAAAGGTCCAGTTCCTCGAATGTAATTTGATCTTTGTTAGACGAATATTGTCAGATGTGTTGTGACAGCTGCAGTGATATTGACGACAGTTTATTTGTATGAAGGAGGATTTCGGTTCTCTCATTGTTATTGTTTACCCCCCTCATCCTCATCTGTGCAGAGTTTAGTTTAATTTATAGTTTATTTATTATTGAAAAGTAGGAAATTAACTTTTAGAATAACACAGGAGGCTGATGTACACAGAAGAATTCGAGGGGTTTCAGCTGATTTAGAATGATTAAAGATAAAATCATTGCTCTTCTTTCTCTTACATAATTAAATGCTAATTTAATTTGAATCGTTATTCATATTATAAACGTTCTAGAAAAGGGGGAAAAAAAGATTTAATGCTTCGCTTCGTCTGGTGAAACGTTATCCTTTAACTCTCTACAAGGTCGAAGCCACAAGTATGCATAATTATGCAGATTATTGTAATTTCAACTGTGCCATAAGCTGAAAAATTCTTTAATGCGGACAGGGAAACGTTAATTTAAATATATATATAAATTAAATTTAATATATTTTAATTAAAATGTGCCTAAAATACTATTTATTAAAGTTATTACAGTACAGAAACAACATCGATAACTACATTCAAATCTATGTTCGCCTCTGAAATTGGCACTAAATCGAGTGTAGCGCTAAAGCGAAGAACCTCAAACAACAATAACGAAACGACATTACCAAAGTAAAAAATTTTCTATTTAATACTTACTTGAAAGATCCGTTTACAGTCTCTATAAGAGGGTAGCACTGTTTAAGAATCGCGCTATATCGAGGTTTGGATGTAATTAATCAGTATTGTTAACTGGGCGAATTAACTGTGTTAATCTAAAGTCTACGTTGCAAATTATTCATCATTTTACACAGAATAAATAATGACTTTTTAAATTCCGAATAAATATTTATTGCGAATGCATAAGTAAATTTTACTTGCATCAGTGTATATAACTCACACTCCGTCCATTCATTTAATGGAATTCAAACTGCGATTATGAAGCTCAAGCTGTGAATACAATTAACGTGTTCGTATGTAGTGTCGGGTCACTTTTTTCAGGAAAACATTGCTTAATTTACTTGTTTTTTTCTCTTGCAAAATTAACTCGAATATGTAAATAATTTAATGAAACGGGTAATTAATTATTTGTTAATTTTTTCAGGTTTTTTGTCTTTGGATACGTGTTCTGACGTCCAAACTACAACTAGACAAATAATACGTGGTTTGACAGAGACGAAGTTCTTAAATTCGTGTGAACAGCATCGTTTATTGGGTAGGTAAAATGTCAAATTCTTACTCTGTTTGATGAAAATTTAATTAAAACTCGATTTTCAGGATTTCTCGGGCCTTCAAACAGCAGAATTCATAGAGAAGTATTGAATTTCTTACGCCCTTTATCTGTTCCTTACGTCCCCATCAAGATCACGGATTTACATTCGGAAATTAGGGTAAAATTATTCTGTGGACACGTAAAAACGTTTTAGATTAAATAAAGTTTAATGCTTTTCCGTTTTCTAGGTCATAGTTGAAATTTTGGCCCAATTCAGCTGGTTCAAAATCGCTCTCCTAAGCGTTAGTGAGGAACTGGAAGAGGATTTTTACCAAGCTGCTGCTGATTCAAATATATGTGTAACAGTTTCGAGTATAATAACACACTCCAGGTATTGAATTTTGAAGATTTAACACGGTCGAGGAGTTGGATTACATGTTAAAACGCTCGTATCTTTTAAAATTTATTAATTACAGGGATGATTACGATCATTTCTTCAAGGAAACCGTGGAGAAATCAATAGACGTTATTGTTTTATTGGGTACAGAGTACGAGTTAGAAGAATCTATACAATCGGCAAACTCCAACGTACAGAATAAGTTCTACTGGTTGGCAGCAGGATTGATGCAAGAGAATATCGAATTAAACCTAGATTCGTATAAGCCTGTAGTTAGATCTTTGTTAGTAGTCGAATCGTCCGAGATATTAAATAACGAAAAATACGAGAACTTAATTAAGAAATTGGATAACGAAGATTTATGCTTAGATTGCTACGCTTCTGATCCTTCCGTTCGTGCGGCCATGATGGGAGTTTTAAAGTACACTTGGGCAATGAAGAAAATCAAAGATGCCGAATGCCTATCCGAAAATAAGAAGTGTCCGCACTTGAAAAAAATAATTAAAAAGCAATTAATCAAAAAATTGAATGGTAATTTTCACGAGGAATTCAAAGAACTGCCGTTTCAAACTGGAAATTCTACAATATGGTCTTACCAAGATGCAAGCCAAAGCAACGCGATTTTTCATCAGGTAAGTTCAAACTATTTAAAATACGTAGTAAATATAAATACAAATATACAGTTTAGAACTTTAGATTAACGTACAGAATGCCCCATAAATTACAATCTATAGTAAGAAATGTCTCAAAATAGATGATTAGATGGTAATATTGCTGTTCAAGGAACAAATGGCGCTCTGAACTGAAGATCACACCGTATATTTAAGATTTTATTATTAAATCCTAGTATGCAAATCGTAATCCACCGAAAAAAATACAGTAAAATTTAAAAGGAAAGGCTAGATTTAGACTTCTTGTAGCCTTATATTAAACTATAGGACGACAAAGAAGCCCAGAATAATGAATAAATAATGATATGTATATTTTTTAATCGTAATATTTCTCAAACAGTGAAGAAACGTGACGTATATAATCATGGGTTGACTGTGATACGTTTTTTTGAGGAAGGAGTGACGTTCCTTATAATGTGACACCCTGAGTTGTAGCTTGTTTAGCTGATATATACTGTATAACTACTGCTATACTACCCTCTTGACTGTACCTTGCGTACCTATATATAAATCTGGCTGTGTATTGTAATCTGAACCAAGAGCGCCCATAGGAAGACTAGGAGAGGCAGTTGTCTCCCTCTTGACTCTCTCCAAGGTCGCTCATCTTTCAGTGTTACCAAAAAATGTGGATTCGGATCTCATTTGGGATCAAATCATTTATGTTTTTTTGGCAGATACATAGGTTAACACTAAGATTTTCATTCTGTATATGACTTATTTCCTAATTTTGTTTGTTTGTTTGTTAGGTTGGATATTTTGCCCAAAATAAACTAAAGATAAACACAAAGAAACTAGACATTTTGCAACCGATGGGAGGAGGATGGTTTAAAATACCCCATTTCCATTGTGAGAAGAAATGTAACTGCCTGAATGAAGAAGCCATTCGACCCAAGAACACTACTGGAAACGGAATTTGGAAGTCGGCAACATGGGTGACGGTTTGTGTGACCGTTTCCTGTATCGGTATCATTGTATCGGCAACCATTTTAGCTTTTATACTGTATCATATGTGTTCCGGGATATCTCTGGAGGGACACCACGGTTTTATATTGTTAACTTTAATCGGTATTATTATTTTGTACGCATCCGTCCTTCCTTACGCTTTTCACGCGACAGAGACCGTCTGTGCCTTACGAGCCTCCGTTTTGGGCTTGGGTTACGCTGCCGTTTTCTCGCCAATGATCGCTAGATGTTTGATGCTAGCCACTTCTGGCACTTTAGGATTAGCCGGACACATCAATGGGATCATTCAAACGTCGCTGTACTGTTTTATCTTTGGTATACAAGTGGCATTGAGTGCCCAGTATTGGTGGTTGAATCTAGGATCTCACATTTTATACGAAACTCACTGTCCAGCCAGATGTGCCACTAACCAAACCATCACGGTATCTTTATTAATATACAACATGCTGTTACTAGCTACGCTCTTGTTTCTAACACCGTTTTGCATCAAAACAAGAAGGAACTACAGGGAAGGATTGTTTTTCCACTTGGCTAGCTTAGTCACTTTTGCGGTTTGGGTCACGTGGTTTACTTTATATTTTGTATTTTCTTCCGAATGGACTGATCCTGCCCTTTGCTTAGGCTTTGTTTCGACAGCTACTGTTATAGTAGTAATCGTTTTCTTGCCTAGAGTGTATAAAATTGCCACCGCATCCTCCAGAAACAATTCCAAGATGAGACTTAGATCTATAGATCAGTTAACATCGTCAATTCGTTCGAATAATACTTCAAGAAATCTTTACAGTTCTGTTAAAAATACTTTTGGACCCTTAACTAATTCGCAACCTTTAAAAGATGAAGTCGAGTCGGATGTTTATGACGACGGTTCGTTGCCTACCATTACACATCTATAATATAAATAAATTTATCGAAATTCTTTCTTTGTTTAGGAGGAGGAAAATTATTTTTGGATAAACTTTTGTCTTTTTTCTCGATTTTACTCTAAATGAATTTACTCTAAATAGACTTTTTCACAGTGTCTGAAAATATTTTAACATCCGAATTCGTGTATAATTGTAGGATATTGTATGATAATTTCTGAATAATCAACTTATAAAGATTAATATAAGTATTTTGTTCTCTTTTGAAGAAATTTAGCTAATATAAAGGGTGGGCCAATAGTCAATTAACCCACTCTAAAGACAAAACTATCACTTACAATCTGAAAAAATTCGTCAAGATCCTTGTTCAGGACACACGTCACGGGGATTTCGACACACTTCAATTGCTTGAAAACAGCACGGTTAAGTGACTTTTGGATCACCCTATAAAATCAAATTTTACATTAGCCAAATTTCCTCAAGAAATTTCATTATTATTATTATTATTCGAATATTACTGCTTTAAAATAATAACAACATGGCATAAGAGATTAATTTTCACTTGTAATTTTTAAAAAATTATCATAAACCTAGTTGATATTAATGAATTCTTTTTATTTATATAGGAAGAGGCATAATTTAATAACTTATGAGAGAAAAAAAAATATTTTCTGATTTGTTAATTTTATTAATAAATAAATATAACAGGATTAGTGTAAGAGGTCAATGGTTCGATCGAATAGTAAAATCACAAGGTTACATTTTTAGCAACAGGAAAGATACAAAGTGTCGGAACATAAAAGTGAGCAGAAAATAATTATTTTTTAATAGTTTACATTTGTTATGGTTAAAACACTTCACACGATTATTTACACTATTTGCATGAACTATAATCTCCATTGTCTCTTCTCTGTCTATATATCCCGAAATTCACAATGAAAGACACGTGACAGATAATTTCACAGTAAAACCGTCGTTTGCACGCAGTGAAATCATCTGTGACGTGTCTTTCATTAGTATTTCACTAAAAA
Source organism: Centruroides sculpturatus (assembly GCF_000671375.1). Lineage (NCBI taxonomy): Eukaryota > Metazoa > Arthropoda > Arachnida > Scorpiones > Buthidae > Centruroides > Centruroides sculpturatus. The sequence continues at coordinate 166,926 of NW_019384299.1, read as the reverse complement.
AAACCATTAAAAATATTTTTTTTTTCAATTTTCGTGCATTAAACACTCAATCATAATTTAAAGTAATTTAAAAACTAACCCACGTATGACTAAGATTTTTTCTCCGATATTTCTCTCTTATATTAGTTCAAGCCTATTTATTTATTGGCTAAATAAAGTTAGCAATATTCCTAGTCCAACAGATTATACTGTTGTATATATATATATATATAATTATGTCAGAATTGAGTGTTAGAATTTCAATTCAGTTAATTAACACTATATTCTTCGTTGACTGATATAAACACGATTGATTTTATGCGATAAATTGATGAAATATTTCAGCAATGTGACCGTGAAATGGAAATAAGCTAGCCACAACAACAACCTTCTTCAAGAAGTCAGAAATCTTCAACTTCAAAATTTCCTTCACGAAGATTTGGAAGTTGTTTACGTTGTATTTAGGTAAGGAATTATTGTTTACTTATTTGGAAGGTATGGAAACAATAATTCCTAATCTTCCTAATAAGAAAACATCATCTTCCAATCAGAAACCTCCTTAAAAAGATGGTTTTTTTTTTTCAAATTGTTTTTGTAAAATTCCATAAAATATGTACAGATGTATGTAATTATTATTGCTTTAATCAAATTTTTGTAATGCTAAATTGATTAAAATCGCAAATGTTTTCTATCTTAGATATGTGCTAAATGAGTAAGAAATTTGTATTAATTTTTGTTTTTAAATCGGAAATTATTTTCCTGACGTAGAGCACTGAAATTATCATGTACAAATTGCGAATATTTCATGATAGTAAAAAGCCACTAAATCCAATTAGTTTCATATAAAAATGTGTTCATTCAATTTACTTAGTTTTGAATTTTTTATATATATATATACGGTATTATATATATTCTATATATATTTTTTCATCAATAAAGTTATATGTTTTTGAAAGTTTTTAGTAGTTTTATTGATTATTAAACAAATCCAGCAACGAGTTGCTTAATTTTCCGGTAATAAAGTTAAAATTGTATATTTTAATAACCTGCGGTAACCAGTACTCCCGCCGTATATGAAGAAAAAGCGTAAGCTTATGCAAAACTACAAAACACGTGACTAGTGTGCTCGCAAAATAATCACGTTATCAAACTCTTACTTGATATGAAAATCGGTCTTAAAAACTTACGTTATTTTTTTACACAATTCCTTCGCCGATTTATTTTTCCAAGCTAATGCGGGCTGCCTTTCCAGCGACACTATGCAAATTAATGAATGGCTTTCCTATTTATATGGGTAATTCTCATTAAATACCCTTGTGTTATCCGCGCAAAACGTGGAATTTTTCGGGATGTGGTCCTTCCGAACATATCGGTCACCGTTGTGGCCCAGCTATGAAGTTACTACAGCCTATATATATATATTAATTGGGCTTCAATTTGATAAAATTGTAGGCGTATAAAGTTAAAAGAAAATTATGATGTATAGGGGCATGCCACTACTAATTTGAGATGGAGAGCATTTATACAGTCGGCCCCCTATAACACTGTTGATAATTCCGTTTTATATGAATTCCATGTTGTACGAGTCACTTAGATTTTACAAATACGCGAGCCGTTCACAGCCCGGCACACGTATTTGTAAAATCTAAGTGACTCGTACAACATGGAATTCATATAAAACGGAATTATCAACAGTGTTATAGGGGGCCGACTGTATTTTAAATTAAAATTTAAAATATGATAAAAAATTACTGCCGGCATTGTGACGATGTCACAATAAATAATTGCTCGTTTTAAATAACTTTATAAAGTTAGTTGGTTTAAGATTTTTTATATATATGTTACCGGCAAAGTATGAAAAGCCGGCATTCTATAGAATACCTAGGCATTGTATATAATGCCTGGCGTTTTTAGGCAATCTATGAAATATGAGAATTATTACATACTTTCCCTAGGCATTGTATATAATACCTAGGCATTCTATAGAATGACAAATGCTATTTAGGCAAAGTATGAAAAAAGGTTCTGATAAGGCTATTATATAAATGACGTGCATTCCTCAAAAATACAAATGTTATTCTGAAAAAATAATGAGAGTGCCATTAAAAAAATTTATTCAAAATACGTAAAGAAAAATGAAAGTTGTACAAAACAAAATTTATGCCTTTCTTATTAAGGGAAACAAAATTTTCATATAAAAAATTACAATTAACCTACTTGTTGCAACATGGTAGGCTTGAATGACATTTTGAATTACATTTCATTACATTTTTCACGCAAAGACATTTCATATTTTGGCACTTTGTTTTACACATACATTTGACGAATCCTTGGCCGCTTCCACTGGACTGAGCAATTGCAACTGACCGGAGAGGAATTTCATGGTCAGGAATATCTTCAATTCTAAGCAAGTTCTTGGGGCATGGAGTGAATTGTGATCTCGCATATACTTGTTTTAAAATTCCTTCAGAAGTTCCAAGTCGGTAGAAACCATCCTCTGTCACACTCATTACAATTGCCAATATATTGCGCGAATCACCTCGCCCCTTGTCGACGTCAGGAATAGGAACTCGCACAGTAGTTCCCAAAGAAGCAGTGGGAAATTTTTTTTCCGAATTTATTTTCATTTTTTGGCTTGTATTTCCAGATTGATTTTAGAATTTATTTTACCTTCAATAGCATTTTCAGTTTTGAAACAAAGGGTGCACAAAATATCCATTTCATCATCTTTACTAGCATGGCCACAGAAGGTATGAATTTTTTGACGACATTTTTTGCATGCAAGTGCATCACTTGTTTCCTTTAAACACACACAACAGGTATCAGAAACGGAAATCTCTTCAGTAAGCATGTCTTCATCGTGTTGGTTTACTCCACTAACGACTATAATCTCATCTTGCGTAATCTGATTAGTTTCACCTTTTTCCATTGTTTTGACGCTTTCTATTACTTTTTCTAGCTGCTCCTCTGTATTTATGTCTTTTAATTCTGGTAGAAAAGAAAGCCCTACTTTAGGTTTGCAGCCAAAAAGAGCTTCGTATGGTGTTCTTTTGATCCCAGAATGATAAGCTCTATTTTTCATAAATTGAACGAAACGTAGTCCTTCACTCCAGCGGTCAGATTTGTTGTCCTGCATCCAAGTACAGAGCATATTTTCGATATCTTGATTAGCTCTTTCGACACTACCCTGGCTTTGTGAATGGCGAGGCTTCCCATGGACGATCTTCAGTGCTGGCCAAAACTCCTTCAAGCTGGTCACCACATTATTCGCAAATTCCCTACCATTGTCAGACTGTAATATAGACGGCGCTCCAAGCAACGAGAATATGTCCACTAGGTTGTAGGCTACTTCTTCAGCTCTTTTCGACGTTAGAGACTTAAGAATCACAAATTTTGTGAGATGATCTTGGTACACCATAATAAATTTGTATTCTCTATCTGGCTGAGACTGAAAGTCAATAAGATCTACTTGACAACGGGAATTAAATTCGGAAAAAATCATAGGTTTCACAACAATGCCCTTTTTAATACCTTTCTGTTTTTTCTGGCAAGGTTCACAAAGGTGGATGTACAGTTCAATATCATGACGTGTAACATTTTTGTATTTGATTGAAAGTTCTTTCAACATTCTATCACGTCCTCCGTGTCCAATAGCCAAATGAGCTTCATGAAGTACGTGAAATAACTCTGAGTCCGTGACGTAATACTGTATAGTACTGACGCCTTCTTTAACAGGATAAATGAGTTTACTTTTGTTTTCTACAATCATCACATCATAGCGATTCAGCAACCAATAGTCCCTGGGTTCCTTCTTAGTAGTCATTTTGGCTTTTTGTACATCATTTATTAACTTCTGGTAAGTAGTTTCGGTTAAGAAAATACTGTTTTTTGCAGCATTAACTCGAATTTTGCACAGTTCATCGTCGAATCGTTGTTTCATGTCTATAGACCATGACACCTTCTCCAACACTACAGCTTGCTCCTCCATTTTCATGGACCACAGTAAAAAACTAATTTTTTGTTGAACAAATTTAAGTAAAATTGCGTATTTTGACACTCCCGAACAAACCGCAAAGTGCAACTGACAAATTCTAAGCCTGAGCCGCTCGTTAAAAGTGACGTGCCTTGCCACGTGATATTTGAAACGAAACGGAGATGTATTTCATACTTTGCCAGTTTCTCATTTGGCATTCTATAGAATGCCTAGGAAATCTATAAAATATAAATCGTTTCATAGATTGCCGGCTAGTTTTAGGCATTATATACAATGCCTAGGCATTCTATAGAATGCCGGATTTCAAACTTTGCCGGTAACATATACATCGTGTGTGTGTGTGTGTGTGTGTGTGTAGGGGGATTATCTCGATGTCGTGCTCCATCCTTCATAACCCAGCTGCTCCATTGCGGACTTAGTTATGGTGATAAATATGATCTTCTTATTACTCCCTACGTCAGTATTTGTATATATTATATATGTAAGCATACACTACTTTATATATGTGTGTATAGTACATATATAAAGTATATACGTGTATGTAATATATATGTGTATATATTATGGACTAAATGATTAATATGGGCATTATGAATAATGACCTATTAATCACTTGGCCGTTAAAAATTAATTAATTAACATATACATATATATATATAGCGTATTGTATACTTATACATAGAGTATATATACACACACTAACTAGTGTAGTGTATATGTATTATATATTACATATACATGAACACTACTCTATAAGGAAATATTGTAAATAAGTTTTTTGCCATAAAAAATATGTATCTGAAAATTTTAATGTTGAAGACAAGTTATAACATGTCTGTAATTTACAGCTTCTTGCATTGTGTACAATTGCAAGAAATTATACGAACCACGAATTGGATATAAATGAATTAAAATTCCATTATTTAAATAATACTTACTTTATTTCGCTTTATTTAAAGTATTTGTAAATATTGAAAAACTTAACAGACGATACTTTGTCTTCCTTGTGATTTTAGCGTCATCTCGTGGAGAAATATTAATATATTCAGAATTTGTTTGAAAATGTAATATTATAGAAATTATTTTTTAATATAATTTTATTCGAATATGTATGAATTGTTTCAACATAATTTAAACGACTAAAGTATTAATTTTTATTTTCTGAAATCAATAACGAAGGTTACTAGATAACACGGTTGTAGAGGTAGCATGTTCGCATGTCACGTGATGAAACACGTTTGCTCCGCGCCTTCGCCATGTTTGTGGTCTAGCTTCCCCTTGCTTAGCTTGCACGTAATTTGTTATATGATAGGTTGACATCGCTTTTTTTCCTATTTAAAGTCAATACAACTGCAGTATTTTTATATCACGGACAAAGTTTAAAAGAAATGTTTTTCTGGCAGGTTATTCTCGCAGTCTGACTGGACGAGATGCTGCTTCATTATGTCAAGATGTTGATCCATACGAAGCCAGCATCTTCGTTGTAGATCAGGTGTTGTGGCCTAAAGTAGAATTTGGTGACAAACTATTTGGTTTTACTACAGATTACTACTCTATTTCACAAGTCATCATGGTATGTTATTTATAAATAATTAAAAATCTGTCAGGAACAACTTGAAGATTACTATGTAAACATTATTTGTTACTAATGTAAAAAATAAAAATAAAAAATCGTTGTAAAAAGTAACATCTTAAAGAAATGTCGCTCACCAAAATAATCTAACATAGCTATATGTAAAGGAACAATGGAAATTATTGGTTTATATCTTACAAAATACACACACATTTATGTAAATTAGACTGGAAGGACAATTGGTTCAAAATGGGTTTCCAATTTTTCATCCGCTAAGCGATTATCTTTGCTTAACACTCTAATATTAATTCTACCGTATATTTATTACGAACAGAGACTAAGAAAACAAACCGAAAGACGAAAAATAAAGTTAAAATATAATCGTTATCTATTCAAACTAAAATCTGCGCTTGTTAAAATTATTTAACTTTATTTTGTCGGGATTAACAAAGGAATTTATGCAACCGGCTTATACACACTTTATGATACTCACTAATAATTTATTGATAATTAATAATTATAAATGTTATTCTTACCTGGAACGAAATGTTTCTGACACACTCTTGTATTGATATTCACTTTGTCCGTATTGAAATTTCTCCGGTTAATTCTCCAGAGCCATGCAAATTGCCTTCTTGGTGAAAGCTCCTCGATGACAATGCAGGAAAATTTTTAAAAAATGACGTTTCTTTGTTCTTGAGTGAACTAGCATACACCCAATCACCCAACAATTTACCATAGTGATATTCGCGAATAAGCAACACAAGAGTTCCAGCTAAAGTGCGCTTAAACACAAATAAAACGTAAAAAAAATTACAAAAGTGGCGCTGAACAATTGCTCACACTCGTGACGTCACTCGTGATGCCTACTTTAAATCTCTCTAATAAACTCAGCGCCCTCTCGTAGCGACAGGAAAGCGAGTTAGCAAATCAGCGGAAGTGTATCACTGTCTGCTTCCCTACCATACGTTGTCAATAACGTTTTCGCCCATTTTGTGGTTATTCTCGACTTACAACAAATTGTTTTAAAGTTATCATTACTAATTTTATGTATTAATCGATCCTTTGCCTTGGCCTGATAAAGCCCTTTTCAAATTCTTTTGTGGCTTGGTCCACAATGAATAATACAGGTGGGTGAAGGACGAGGCCTGAAATATCCGAAACAGACTAGATCTCCGAAAACTTCTTGGGGTTTTACGACCGGCGAATTCAAATACGAATTCCTCAGATCGGTAGGCTTACGCATTAACCTTCTCTTCGGTCACCCGTTTCAGGCACATAGGTAGGGAGGGTGCTCGTTTGCCGGCACGTGATGATCCCGCTGTATTGTATGTACAGTACAGTGCATAAATTTTTATTAAAGTATCTCCGAAACTATATTCACTTTTTTGAAAAAGGATTTTCATTTCTGATTCTCTTTCCAATGACTTCTAAATCATCTTCCTGTGACCATTTACTACGGGGTTACAGAAAACCACACTCTACCTGCAAAATACGATTCAGACTGCTGAGATGTTACGGATGACGACCTACCGCTCCGGGATCCCGTCCCTTACCATTATGAGTTCGGCCGCTGTTTGTGCAATGCCAAAAAAAATTTATGTGCCACGGAACAAAACACAAATTCATTCTAATTAAATTTTTAAATAAATTTTCAATTTAATTTTTAGATAATTTATTAAATTTCAAAAAATGAATAATAATGTGTTTTATCATTATTGTTTAATAAAAATCGATTAACAATGAAATCGTTCTATCTGAAAAATATCGGAAGATTGAAATCGTAAAGGTAATTTGCAATTATATTTCGAATGTTTTCATCAATTTAATAAATTAATTTAAATATTAAGTTATTCATTTATTAGTTTTGTTGAATTCTGCGAAAGGCAATGGGATTACGGCATTACATTATCGAAGATGAATGAAGGCAATCAAATTAAAAAGATTCGGATAGGTTGGAAGGAAATAACGCTTTTGCTGTACCTTAACTCATTGTCTACCATTCGTCTCTAAGCCATCCTCAGAGTTTTCTCCTCGTCGATAAAGCGACACGTTCATCAAATTATATACAAGAAAACAAACATATGTATTGAATTGGAGCAGCATTTCACGCCAATCATGCGATGACTCTACTTTTTGGATTCGCCACAAGATTCAATTTAAAAATAGAACTTAAACTTCTGTGATTTACACCATTCACTCACTAATTCTACTTTTCGAATTTATTACAGGATCTCCCGTCTGAAAGTAGGGCATATTCTGCACAGTCGCTGATAAATTGTGTACCGGCTATAGATAACAATTCGATTGCAGCATCATTTTTTTCCTATCTCAAATAATTTGGGTTGTCGTAATGCGAAAATTATTTGAAATATCCATGGAAATACGAAAGCTGTACCAAAAGTAACCTTTTTATTAATTGACATAAGTCATTCAAGATACACGTTAGTAGAGTAATACTCCCTCTACAGTAATCCCTCTTCATTGCAGGTAAATAATAGATTCCGAACAGAAGCAACGTGCCGTCATCCAGTTCTTGAAGGAAAGGTGCAGGCCGTCGGATACCCACAGAGACTACAGAATGTTTACCAAGTAATATAAAAGATCGATGAAAAAGTTTAACGAAGGACAAACCAACATTGAAGACAAATCACTCAGCATGAAACCATACAGTGGTCTCCCGCTTCGTGGTTTGCCTTCTCTGTTTGACATTCTCACCTCATTGCAGTTGTACGATGTGGTGAGAATGTCAAAGACTTAGAATATCGGACCACCGATCATCAAAGTTTCTTTTGAGTTTTTGGGTAACGAGTATATATAACTACGTTTTGCAGCATAATTTTATAAGAGTAGATTAGTAGACTTTTATAAATGAATAAGGTTGTGGAAATGTTCGATACTTTTGACTGTAAATTAGATCACGCCTCACTATAAATTGGCTGGACCTATGGATCAAAGTGAGAAGATTGCAGTTTTTGACTGTTAGTTTTGTATTATAAGAGTAGGCCTAATAAACATTCCGAATGTGTGGATTAGGGTGGGTGAAACTCTATACGTGAAGTTGACGTGCAGAGTTACACGCATTCTAATTCTAGGTGGAACTCTCACACGGCCACCTCCACGTGGTGAGTTCTGGGTTGTCATTCGTCGAGAAAAGACGAAAGGCAAGCGAAGGGCCGTGTACAGTGATATTGTGTTCGTGTGTGTATGTTGTGTGCGTGTGATCCAAGTACATCTTTCGGTGTGTCTAAAAACAGAAAAACAGTAAATTACGATACGAGAATAAGACGTGTAGAGAAGAGTTCTTACCATCGGAGACTTTGGGAAATATTATAAATGGCTACTTCGTCCTCTTCGTGGTAAAGTTAAGAAGGGAGATTTTTCTCCGTTTCAAATGTTCCTACAAAACACAAAGAGTGAGAAAGCGAAAAGTTCATTTATTATCTAAGGTCAACATTATTTCCTTTATCAGTCTTTCTTCCGAACAGTGTCACGAGAAGAGCGAAGGACCTGACCTAGCCTAATCTAACCTAACCGGAAGCTCAATCCTAATAACAGCTGTTTGGGAAGAAATGTCGGTCGCATGTCGCGTCCAATGAGTAAACGTGTCACGTCAGGGTGGTCACAATCGGGAGTCAAATCCGTTCTCGTCGACCGAGTGTCACATTCGGGAGACAAGTCCGTGATAAGAGACGGTCACGTCAGGGAAAAGGTGTCTAATCCGGTAAGAAAGTCGCATCCGGGTGAAGAAGGACGAATTAGGAAAAATCGAAGAGGATCACCGTCTAGGCCAAGGGAACCGCAGCCGTCCGCAGCAACAAAACCACAGACACCACTGTCCCTCGTCTTCGGCGGCTCTCTCCTCCGATTCCTCGCGTTCCCTTTCCGGAAGGCAGTGGCGTCCCCGTCGCGAACAAACAGGTAGAACGCTAGAAAATAGGAAGTGACAACTCGAACGAGCTGTCACGCCTCTCATCCTCCACAACAAGATCTGTGGCCGGATGACCCCCGAAAACCTTTGTCAAGTGCGACGGATACAGAATGAAGCGTGACATAATCCCGACTCCGGGAGGATGCCACGCCACGCACACTTGGGGAAGGTCTTCATCCTCTGTCTCTAGCTCGATGGCCTCTTCCCACACCGATTGGCAAGAGACACGGTCGAAAACTGCACGAGATTAGCTTGAATAAGTCGATAAATATCTTTTTCGTCCATCGCATGAAATCAATCAAATTCCTAAGATTTCGATTTATTTCACTCGATATTATTTCGCTGTTCGGAGAGATTCGTCTGTCGCCGTCGGGGTTGCTCGTTTCGCGTATTAACGCAACATCAAACTAAATAAAGTTAATATTAAAAAAAAATCGAATAACCTTTATAATACGGCGGAACGAAAATGAAGTCCGAGACAACGGGAAAACCGACACAGAGGATAAACAGATTGATCCAAGGAGAAGCCACCATTTTTTCTTCCTGAATTTCTGGCATTTTTAAGAATGTCTCCCCTAAATTCTTAAACGACGTGGAGGAAGTGACCTACGTAAATCTTTTAGTGTCTTTAGTGGCATACAAAATTATGACACTAATGACGAGTTCTTTCATATCTAAATCTGTTGGTTTTATGGGTTAGATAACTCGGATATGACAGATCCCTTATCGCATTTTTTTTGCTCATTTGTAGGCTTAGTCAAACTACTAAAAGAAAAAGAAAAACCTCTTGATGTCCTCAGAATGGTAAATGGTATTAAAAGTAATCAATAATCGAATGTTTCTAAAAAACTATGCACGTTTCTTCCTCTTTGAAACAACGTTTGGTTTGAAAAGTGCCTATTAAGTAAAATCAAACATTTTCAAGATGAAGCATAAGAAGCGCCGATCCATCCAAGATTTTTAGTTTTTCTGATAATTCTACCTCTGGAGTAGGCTACATTTTAATTGATTTGTTGGTTTTGTAATCAGTGACACACTCGGATTGGAAAATCCCGAGGATTTTTCGAAGGATGGTCCATCTTGGATATGTCGGAACCCAGGCCCATAATGGGTTTGCTAAAAACAGTGCCAAAAGGTCAGAGAAAGTCAAAAATTAGAATAAAACTACACAACGTTTATACACAGGGCCGTGGATAGCGATCACGGGTGCTGACCCTTCGGGGGATTTCGAAAGTGACATTGTACACGGGATGCATCACTCATCTTGGTAGTGTAATTCCTAAGTACTATCTAGAGCCATTTGTGCAATGCAGTCAGGATTTATATTTGCCCTGGTACCAAACACAAATTTATTCCACTTAAAATTTAATTAATTAATTAAATTTTACATAATAATATCAATAATTCTTCGTTGGATATATTTCAAACAATGAATAATAACGTGTTTTATCATTATTGTTTAATAAAAATCGATTAACAATGAGATCGTTCTATCTGAAAAATATCGGAAGATTGAAATCGTAAAGGTAATTTACAATTATATTTCGAATATTTTTATCAATTTAATAAATTAATTTAAATACAGTATTAAGTTATAATTTGATTAGTTTTGTTGAATTCTGCGAAAGGCAATGAGATTACGGCATTACATTATCGAAGATGAATGAAGGCAATCAAATTAAAAAGATTCGGATAGGTTGGAAGAAAATAACGCTTTTGCTGTACCTTAACTCATTGTCCACCATTCGTCTCTAAGCTATCCTCAAAGTTTTCCCCTCGTCGATAAAGCCACACGTTCTTCAAATTATGTACAAGAAAACGAACATATGTCTTGAATTGGAGCAGCATTTCTCGCCAATCATGCGATGACTCTACTTTTTGGATTCGCCACAAGATTAAATTTAAAAACAGAACTTAAACTTCTGTGATTTACACCATTCACTCACTAATTCTACTTTTCGAATTTATTACAGGATCTCCCGTCTGAAAGTAGGACATGCATTCTGCACAGTCGCTGATAAATTGTGTACAGGCTATAGACAACAATTCGATTGCAGCATCATTTTTTTTCCTATCTCAAATAATTTGGGTTGTCGTAATGCGAAAATTATTTGAAATATCCATGGAAACACGGGAGCTATACCAAAAGTAACCTTTTTATTAATTGACACAAGTCGTTCTAGATACACGTTAGTACAGTAATACTCCCTCTACAGTAATCCCTCTTCATTGCAGGTAAATAATAGATTCCGAGCAGAAACAACGTGCCATCATCCAGTTCTTGAAGGAAAGGCACAGGTTGTCGGACATCCACAGAAGACTACAGAATGTTTACCGAGCAATATAGCAGATCGATGAAAAAGTTTAACGTAGGACAAACCAGCACTGAAGACAAATCACTCAGCAGGAAACCATACAGTGGTCTCCGGCTTCGTGGTTTGCCTTCTCTGTTTGACATTCTCACCTCATTGCAGTTGTGCAATGTGGTGAGAATGTCAAAGACTTAGAATATCGGACCACCGATCATCAAAGTTTCTTTCGGGTTTTTAGGTCATGAATATATATAACTACGTTTTGCAGCATAATTTTATAAGAGTGGATTAGTAGACTTTTATAGATGAATAAGGTTGTGGATATATTCGGTACTTTTGATTCTAAATTAGATCACGCCTCACTATAAATTGGCTAGNCATATATTACTCCTGGTTTGGTTTAGAAAACAACTGTTTGGGAAAGAAAACAAAAAGAAGGGAAAACGGTCTAAAAATGCCTTAAGGGACACAACATCAACACTGGGCAGATGTATGTCTAAACATAAAACAGGTTAGTTAACTATTGTGTAAATATATCCATAATTGTTGTAATTTACCGTAATAACAAATGTAATAATCAAATTTACCAATTTCTAGAAATGTAAAACCTAAAGAGGGGTGCAAGTTACAGAAAAATATTGCACCTGAAATGCATAGTAAATAAGTAAATAAAGAATACAAAGATAAGCTTTTGTCTCTTATTAAATGCGGTCCAGGCAAAAAAATGGCGGTTATTTCTGTGGAATTAACCCATGAAGTTTCATCAATTTTTTGAGGAAATATTTTCTTTGAAAAATTGACCTTTTAAAAGATTTTTTTATTATAATCATATTCAAAAATTAATACTTTATTTCATTTTGTTGTTATTTATTTATTTTGGCTTACATGACTTTCAAAATAAACTATCCTATTTATAAATAATTACAAACTCTAATAAAAATATAGATTTTTAAAATAACTTTGTGTTTCTTTTAATAATTTAAAATATCCTCTAAAAAATATATTTAAAGTACTCTGAACTAATTTGATTATTCTCAAAGACTTGTGGAATTAATGTGTGTTTACACATATTAATTCCTTTAAAAATATATTTTTTATGCATTATATAATGCAACATAATATAATTAGTACAGAATAAAATAAATAGAATTAAATACAATATATATATATATATATTATATATAATTCTTTTTATTTTTAATTCCTATTTATTGTTCATTCTTTATATATGTGTCTGTGTGTGTGTGTATAGGAATTATCTTGAAATATGCTTGGTTTAGAAAAGCATATTGTCAAATAAGGAATTAGTGCTTATATATTGAATGATGTTTGTAGTATAAATAATTCAGTTTACTTTTCCTTTAATGTTATAGTCTTGTTTGATCTTTTTGCTATCTTTGATATTAAAACATTGTCAAATTCAGTTATAAATGGATACATGTCATTTTTTAATGGATGCTGTTTAAAGAGGAATGCTTGGTACTTGGTACTTGTGCACTGCAATAATCAAATTAATGACTAAAAAGTTTATTAAATATAATATTGCTATGTACTAATAATTTTTAAGAATATCAATAAACTACTATAGAGTTAATGAAATGGAATAAATTGAACTTGTATAACTATATATATATATATATATATATATATATATATAAATTGAACTGTTTTTGTCATGTGTGACACTGCAACCAATGTTCTTTTTGTTTAAAAAATTTGTTTTAATTATGATCATTGTTCAAATTTATTAGGTTAAATCTGATAACAGCTGTTTAAGATGGTTGAAAATGTTAGCTTGCCTATTAAAGTGTATATTTTGCTAAATATTTGGTGTTGATGTACTCAAGCCACTGCTTGTGATGCCAAAATGAACCTGTAGAATTTTTTGTAATTAATGCTGAATTGGACATCAGGTATGAGGTTCGTCTTGGGTGCCAAAACTTCACTATGGCTCTATTTGAACATCCTGTTTTATGAGGTGTTTGTTTGTATAAATTGAATCAATCAAAATTACAAATTGCATGAAATTTTATCTTAAATTTAATGTAAACAGAAAAATATTTACTTGAAAGTTTTGTCTGGTAACCAAATAAATAATGTTTTTTTTGAAATGTGAATAAAAATGTGTGTATTTTTTGTTTAAAATTATTTTATTCATCAAAATATTCACTTTCACATTCAATTACACTTTCTCAACAGGAGGGCAGTTTGAAAATATTATTTTTATAAATGATTTGAATGATTCCTAAAAAATCTGTGTGTTTGGTGGCCTTTGAGAGGCCACCAACACATGTTCAACTATTTGATTAATGAATAGTTGAACATTGGTCAAACCTTCACAGCAGATTNATTAGATCACGCCTCACTATAAATTGGCTAGACCTATGGATCAAAGTGAGAAGATTGCAGTTTTTGAGTTTTGTATTATAAGAGTAGGCCTAATAAACATTCCGAGTGTGTGGATTAGGGTGGGTGAAACTCTATACGTGAAGTTCACGTGTAGAGTTACACGCATTCTAATTCTAGGTGGAACTCTCACATGGCCACCTCCACGTGGTGAGTTCTGGGTTGTCATTCTTCGAGAAAAGACGAAAGGCAAGCGAAGAGCCGTGTATTTAACTCTTTTCACGTTTCTCTCAATGTTCTTACTGTAATTTGTGTAACGATTAACGAAGACGTGTCATCATCTTAAATAATAATACAGTAATTTAAGGGATTAATGATCATAGCATTAGAAAAATTCACGAACGAAATTCTTTTATATTTAATTTATTTAAATAAAGAAGGACAGAGTTTTAAATTTTATATCAATTAGATTCGTGAATGATTTAATACGACTTTATTCAATCTGCAATTGAAAATTTCAATGAGTTTAAAATGGCGATTGTAACAGGTATCACGTGTGAAACGGGTATCAATTGCTGCTCTGAGGATACGAGTTCAAACTCGGGTATAGCGTTTTTATTACTGTTGCTTTACTTTTCGGCCCTTTCCATTATATTTTCTTCTTCTACTTATTCTACTCTATTTACGCGCTGTTTTCATAAATAGCACCATTTTCACTTTATGTACAGAATAGTTATTTGTACATTGTTGGACGTGTTCAAACCACTTTACTCTACTTTTTTCCAGTTGTATGTGATATGTTCATTCCGAGGCCGTGCATACAGGGGTTTTAGAGGTTTAACTACCCGTTTGAAAAGAATGAAAAAATAAAATAGTATATTGTCTGTAACTTATATTTACATTTTACCAGTCCAGTTTCCTCTTATTCTCCCGTATTGTATTACTCTATATTTTTATACTGTAAAAATTAATAAACCAAGTTATGAAAAAATAATGTGTTTTAGTAACTTCATCCTTCTAATAACTCTAAGCAAGGGCCTGACTCACTCCATATTCTGTCTCATCTATTTCTTCCACTCATCCTTCTAACATTCAAAGCATTTTTGAACAAGATCTTCTTGAAGCTCGTAGAACAGGGGTCACAAACTGGCGGCCCGCGGCCTTGATGGTTACTTATCTAAAAATCAAATCTTGCGGGGGATTAAAACAGAAAAAAATTGAAACGTCTAACTGTTTATGCAAGGCCTGGAAACAAAATGCCTTTTTAAATTTGGTTTTCGGCCCGCATCTGATATAGGCCTACATCAATTTGACTGCTCCTTTGCTGCATTTGAGATCCCTGTCCTAAAGTGTTAGGAACTTCAAGAAGCCCTTGTTCAAAACTGGACTTTGCCCCCGACGAAGCTGATAAACAACGTTATAATCAGCGTAAGGTTTTACGCTGCTCTTATGATATAGGCCATATTAATGCTTACGTGCATAAGTGAAGTTAGATGCTATTGTTTAATACGAATAAGTATTGTTCACTCTCACGTTCTTTTATACATTACAATAAATTAAGAACAAAATTAAACGGTAAATTCGCAATTTTTAATTAATACAGTACACTTTTTACTATTTATTTTTCACAACTATAAATTAAAAAAAAAATAGAAAATAAATTAATAAATGCGTGGTTATATAATAACAAATAAATACATAATACATATAATTGTTTATCATTTAAAAATCTTAATTTAGAAAAAAACAAAAAAAAAATGGCGAAGACTATGGTAAAGACGCCATACCGTAATCTAAATCATCGATAATATTTTCCAATTCCGATCGAATTTTAATATATAAATTGATATATAAATTATATAAAATAATAATAATAACAACAACAACAACGAATCAGATGATATTTAGAAGTTTCGATGTCGTCTGTTTTGATGACGAGATTAATTTTACGGTCGCCATTTTCTCATTCCTGTTGATCGAATATCTGGGATAAATTAGTAATAAACATTGGAAATTTGTTATCGTCGATAACGAAAATGACGTTTGTTTAATTGTATATAAATTATTAAAGTATTTTACATCAGTTATATCGTCGTAGATTACGTATTTGGCGAATGTGAAACCGAAAAAACAATTGCTAAGCCTAAGGACTAGGAAATTATTGAAAAGAAGATTCTAGTTTTAAAATACATTCTGTGAATATATTTATATATATATTTTTTGCTGTCGAAATCATTTTAAAGTAATTAGTTATGATTATTGAAAGTCCAGAAGCATTGAAGGAATGGCTAACAGCCTGTTTAGAACCAAAGTAAGAATATATTTTATTAAATAACTTTATCAATGATGTAAATTAGCTAATAAGTGTGTGTGTGTGATAAGGATCAAAACTGCAGAAATTTAACTACAGAAATGTGTGATTTAACATTTGAAAATGTCAAAAATATGTCTGATCTGTTATATTTTATAAAAAAATATAATGGAAATAAATTCTTATAATTTTTAATCCATTCACATATATTGGTAATCTGAAATTGATACAATTCACATATAAACTGGTTTACAAGATTTGTACTAAAAACTCTTCGAAATAATCCTTTATCGGCAATATTCTTTATTCTTTCCGCAAAGGACGTTGCCGGTGAGGCGTATTTTGAAGTTTTTGATATTTAATCGCATAAAATATGTTTCTAAGCTGAATATAAGGTAAGGGAAACGTAGTAGTAATGTGTTGACGAATTGAATTACTAATCGGGTATAGCGATTTGTAGTTGTAATTCGTAATTTACTTGAAAACATTATAAGTTTGAACTTTATAAAAATATGCCGTATTTTCTTTAATTTATATTTAATTTATTAACTAATTTAGTTTATTAGTTAAGTTATAAATTTTAAGAATTCTTTGCATGACTCGAACATTTAAATGATAATATACTACTGCCGGCTCCGCTTACTTTTGTTAGTAGTATGATGAGACTTTGTAAAATCAATTAAACTTTGATCGGTACATCTGATATATATTGTGTTTATGTATGTATATGTTGATATGTGCTTATTATCCAAATACATATGCATAATACATATGCATAATATATCAACAAAAGCATAAAAGTTTTATAATCAAAAGTAATGTTAAACCATGTTTGTTTTTCATATCAAAAACAAAACTATGAAATTATTGTAGTTTTATAATTCAAGGATTATGGCAATCATTATTTTCCAGTCTTTGGGACTCCATATAAGTAAATTATTTATCAATCATATAAGTATATTTCATATTTATATAGTGAGGTTTTCATTAGAAATATTATTTGTAATTTGTATAATATTATTATTATACACCTGTTTTAATGCAGATTACTCATACAAATATTTTTATCAGACATTCTATATTTGGCAGCAATTGTTTTTTGTAGATATAATTTGTTTTAAACATTACATATGCAAACATATTCAGTTCTACAATCCCTCTATAAATTTGCATTTAAATTTAAATGCAGGGCTATAAGAAGTCTGGCCTGTTCATTTTTGAACAAAATATTAATGATTCTATGTTAAATGAGCCACTCACTTGCCAAATTGATTAACTTCACAAAACAAAAACTATAAAGTATTTTTAAAAATTCCTATTAATATAACAATACATTCTGCAATGTTTATTTAAATTTAAAGTATATAATTTTAAATTTAAATAAACATTGCAGAATGTATTGTTATATTAAAGCATAGTTTTAATATAACAATATATAAAATTAGTTATGCAAAAAATTTAAAAATCATAATGATTATATTAAGATTTCCAAATGGAGTGAATCGATTTGGCCTGTGAACGGCTCAAATGTAGATAAACTTCTTAAATGTCTTATATGACAATATATGATATAAATGTTTTATTGTTTTTATATTAATATAATTTTAACTGATTAATGATCAAATAAATTACAAGATTTTGAGCATTAATGTTGTAGTATGATAATTAGAAAATTGTGTTCATTCATTATTTGTTTATCAATTTATTTGTCACATATTGCATATATTTTGACATGTAAAAATAGACATAAATTATGTAATTTAGAAAGTGCTTTCTTTTTCATTACATAATACAAATTATGAATTCAGATAATTGAAATAGTATAATTACATGTTTTTGCTGTAATTATTTTACATTGTCTGAATGTTTTTATGAATTAGCATATATTAATACTAATAATTTGCAAATTAATAAAGATTAAACTTCAAAATCATTTTTAATAATAGTGTTATTCTGTATATGCATTAAATGAAGTTTATAATTAATGTAAATTAAATGATGATGAATGTTTGTCATTTTAGAAATATTTCTTTCAAATTTGCATGTATTGCATTTTTATTAAAAAATTTATAGTGAAAATATACAAATATCAAATTTATAATTTTATAGGTTTCATATGAAATTATATCTTATACTTTGTTAATTATTGTTTTGTTTGGGAAAGTAATTCTGGAACATTACAAATTTTTATAACAAAATATAAGAATTAAGTTCTATTTCTTTTTGGTAAAATGATAAAGATCATGAAATTCGGATTCTTATGTTCGTATCAAGCTGAATATACATAATGGCATAGAAAATCCTTTGATTAACTTTCATAACATGTTATTATACCAAAATTTAAAAGATAAAAGAATACAAGAATCCTATTTGCAACATCTTCATTACTGTTTTGTTTTGACAAAGAAAAACTTACTATCCAAATTTCTGAAGATATTGTTTTTTAATATATGTATAAAAATAATAATAAATTCAAAAAATTATAGTTAGTAAATAGTTTAATATTTTATCATTTGAAATATGTTTATGAAGATTATTTATGATTTTATTTGGATTGCAAAAACTTGTTCAGAAACTTTCAGAATAACAACAATAAGTAATATTTCAAGTTTCTTGCTTGATTTAAATCTGTCCACTCTGAAATAAAGATCAAGGCAACTATTTTTAGTTTTTTCTCTTCTTGTTCATTTTATATTTCTATTCTGAAACTGTTTCTGAAGAATTCTACAATTAGCTCAACAGGGGAGCAATGATTAAGTTATTTTTGATTTTATTTTTATCTACAGCATAGAATGCTACATTATCTAAAACTGATGATGATGATGATTATACATTTGGATATACAGTACAATGAGTTGTTGATGCTGTCTTAACTCATAATGAATAGAACTTTTAGTTTTATTTTTTAAGAAATACATGACTATCATTTGATACAATTTTTTTTAACACTTATTATTGTAGAATAGATGAATAATACATGCAAACAAACATTTTTGACACACTGAATCTTTCTATAATAATACATGGTAATACAACAAAAATATGCAATAATTATTTTCATATTAATAATGACATATTGCATAATTTTAAAATAAGATTTTTTTACTGTAAGTAATAGATATGTATTATATCAATGGTGCAGTTTTCTTTATATTCTTTTAAAAGGTCGATTTTTCAAAGAAAATATTTCCTCAAAAAATTGATGAAACTTCATGGGTTAATTCCATAGAAATAACTGCCGTTTTTTTGCCTGGACCGCATTTAATCAGAGACAAAAGCTTATCTTTGTATTCTTTATTTACTTATTTACTATGCATTTTGGGTGCAATATATTTGTGTAACTTGCACCCCTCTTCAGGTTTTACATTTCTAGAAATTGGTAAATTTGATTATTACATTTGTTATTATGGTAAATTACAACAATTATGGATATATTTACACAATAGTTAACTAACCTGTTTTATGTTTAGACATACATCTACCCAGAGTTGATGTTGTGTCCCTTAAGGCATTTTTAGACCTTTTCCCTTCTTTTTGTTTTCTTTCCCTTTAGCTCCATCCATTTCCTCCCACACGTTGTCAACCTCCATTCCATCATTTAGGTTTATGGTTTTGTTTTTATTAACGATTTTGAAGTGCTTTTTGAATTTTCGTAGATAACTGTCTTTTTCTCTATGGATTATTTTTACACTTTTTTCATTGATTGTGCATCCAAATTTCCTACAGTGATTTGTCCATGGTGACTGGTTATAATTAAGTCTAATTGCTGCTTTATGTTCTTTTATTCTGGTACCGAGTTGCTTTCCTGTTTCGCCAATGTATATCGCTAGTTTCTCACATGTACATTTTATTTCATATATTACTCCTGGTTTGGTTTAGAAAACAACTGTTTGGGAAAGAAAACAAAAAGAAGGGAAAACGGTCTAAAAATGCCTTAAGGGACACAACATCAACACTGGGCAGATGTATGTCTAAACATAAAACAGGTTAGTTAACTATTGTGTAAATATATCCATAATTGTTGTAATTTACCGTAATAACAAATGTAATAATCAAATTTACCAATTTCTAGAAATGTAAAACCTAAAGAGGGGTGCAAGTTACAGAAAAATATTGCACCTGAAATGCATAGTAAATAAGTAAATAAAGAATACAAAGATAAGCTTTTGTCTCTGATNATAATTATAATAAAGTTACAATAAATTAAGTTAATATATAATTATATATACAGTACCTAATTTATATATAATTATATGTACAGACGAAACTAAACTCAATTTATTTGCCTAAACGTCTGTAGCGTGGCGCTACGGACGGCGGGAGAGTAGTTCAGCTGCCCGATGACGTTTTACGTAATTATAGAAGTTGTTTTACCGTTGTGTACGGATACCGCCACAATTTTTTCGCCGTCTTATAGGAATCGTAACTATAGGAAACAGTTTTATAGGGGGATCTACTGTATATGAGAATCTGGACTTCAACATAAACAGTTTAATGTTGTAACATCAACTTAATCAAGAATCTTCAAATACTGGATTAAAATACAAAAATAATCCCTCATCAAACCCTTTAACCGGTATTAAATAAGAGTAAAATTACATGCAAAGTTTTCGGATCCCAGGGAGGGATCCGAAAACTTAGTCAACTATCTGTCAATTTTCACACCTGGGAGTGTATCTCCTTTTAAATTCTCCACATTGATAAAGATGCTTTCAAGCAACCTTCTGACCTGCTGTCCCAATTTCATCATATTATTATACAGTAGAGCGTTGTTTATCCGAATCAATTGGGGACTGGGGTTGTTTGAATAACTGATTATGTATGAAAAAATATATTAACCTATCCCATGTTGAAATTTTTCTCCATTGTGTGTTGCTTTGTGTTGGATTTTCATCAATGTTAAGCCTAATGTAAATTTTTAAAAATAATAATTGTGACTATTGTATCGTTAAAAATTATTTCTTTATTTTGTACAAACAAAATAAATATATTGAAAAATATAAAAACAAAAAAATATATTTTGGAAGATAATCAAGTATCAAAAACGTTCAATTCAGCATGACACAGTCCGACTGGAATGCTTTCGGTTTACCGACATTTCAGTTGATCGGCTTTCATATAAACGACGCTCTACTGTAATACCAAATGGGCAGTCAGGCAGTTGTTGCCAGTTCCTCTAGGATTAAAGTCATCGAAATTTTCCTATGACAGTGTCAATCGTACTCTATTGGATTTTCATGTTACCCTCAACTGTGCCTAGAAGAACTTTCTTGATCCAGACCTGTCCTGAATGATCCAAATCCAGACTTCCTCAAGACCCTTGGCCTCTGCAATCTAAATCAAGAAGCATCACCATCAAAACAGGTATTTCCCGACTCACAAATAATTGTAAACTCTCTCTCTCTTGTGATCACTAGATACACAGGCTAAGTTGTTAATTAAAATTAATGGGTATAGCTTGGGATTTTGCATGGAAGGATGCAAGGATGAAGGATATAGAAACCTATGGCAAGCAAAAATGAAATTCATCAAGAGCATGCTGAGTAAGGCCAGAAGAGACAGAATAAAGAATGAAGAAATAAGGTTAAAGAACAGGAATGAAAAATTTTGGAGGAGAAGATAAAACAAATTAGATTGAGATGGTTTGGACATACCAAAAGAATGGAAGACAATAGAATACCAAAGTTGTTATTGGAGAAGGAGAAGGAGGGGAGAAGGATCTAGGGGAAGACCCAGGAAGGAGGTGGATGGACAAGATAGCTGAAGACCTAAGAAAAAGGACTGATGATGTAACAATGGTGTTTGCAGAGGAGTGGTGGAAAGACAGTCTTTGATCCATGGTATACTCTAGACATAAATATATGAATCAAATAAAATGTATATAGAATAATATAGGGCATTCATTTAATACAGTAGAACCTCAAAAACTCGGCCTAATGTGGACCGAAGGGTGGCCGAGTTTGTGAAAATGCCGGGTTATCGGGAATGGAATTAAAAAAATAAGTACAAGTGTTTCCTCAGAAAATACTGTACTGTACTTGTATTTATTGTTTACTTGAGAATATANAATTCTTTGCATGACTCGAACATTTAAATGATAATATACTACTGCCGGCTCCGCTTACTTTTGTTAGTAGTATGATGAGACTTTGTAAAATCAATTAAACTTTGATCGGTACATCTGATATATATTGTGTTTATGTATGTATATGTTGATATGTGCTTATTATCCAAATACATATGCATAATACATATGCATAATATATCAACAAAAGCATAAAAGTTTTATAATCAAAAGTAATGTTAAACCATGTTTGTTTTTCATATCAAAAACAAAACTATGAAATTATTGTAGTTTTATAATTCAAGGATTATGGCAATCATTATTTTCCAGTCTTTGGGACTCCGTATAAGTAAATTATTTATCAATCATATAAGTATATTTCATATTTATATAGTGAGGTTTTCATTAGAAATATTATTTGTAATTTGTATAATATTATTATTATACACCTGTTTTAATGCAGATTACTCATACAAATATTTTTATCAGACATTCTATATTTGGCAGCAATTGTTTTTTGTAGATATAATTTGTTTTAAACATTACATATGCAAACATATTCAGTTCTACAATCCCTCTATAAATTTGCATTTAAATTTAAATGCAGGGCTATAAGAAGTCTGGCCTGTTCATTTTTGAACAAAATATTAATGATTCTATGTTAAATGAGCCATTCACTTGCCAAATTGATTAACTTCACAAAACAAAAACTATAAAGTATTTTTAAAAATTCCTATTAATATAACAATACATTCTGCAATGTTTATTTAAATTTAAAGTATATAATTTTAAATTTAAATAAACATTGCAGAATGTATTGTTATATTAAAGCATAGTTTTAATATAACAATATATAAAATTAGTTATGCAAAAAATTTAAAAATCATAATGATTATATTAAGATTTCCAAATGGAGTGAATCGATTTGGCCTGTGAACGGCTCAAATGTAGATAAACTTCTTAAATGTCTTATATGACAATATATGATATAAATGTTTTATTGTTTTTATATTAATATAATTTTAACTGATTAATGATCAAATAAATTACAAGATTTTGAGCATTAATGTTGTAGTATGATAATTAGAAAATTGTGTTCATTCATTATTTGTTTATCAATTTATTTGTCACATATTGCATATATTTTGACATGTAAAAATAGACATAAATTATGTAATTTAGAAAGTGCTTTCTTTTTCATTACATAATACAAATTATGAATTCAGATAATTGAAATAGTATAATTACATGTTTTTGCTGTAATTATTTTACATTGTCTGAATGTTTTTATGAATTAGCATATATTAATACTAATAATTTGCAAATTAATAAAGATTAAACTTCAAAATCATTTTTAATAATAGTGTTATTCTGTATATGCATTAAATGAAGTTTATAATTAATGTAAATTAAATGATGATGAATGTTTGTCATTTTAGAAATATTTCTTTCAAATTTGCATGTATTGCATTTTTATTAAAAAATTTATAGTGAAAATATACAAATATCAAATTTATAATTTTATAGGTTTCATATGAAATTATATCTTATACTTTGTTAATTATTGTTTTGTTTGGGAAAGTAATTCTGGAACATTACAAATTTTTATAACAAAATATAAGAATTAAGTTCTATTTCTTTTTGGTAAAATGATAAAGATCATGAAATTCGGATTCTTATGTTCGTATCAAGCTGAATATACATAATGGCATAGAAAATCCTTTGATTAACTTTCATAACATGTTATTATACCAAAATTTAAAAGATAAAAGAATACAAGAATCCTATTTGCAACATCTTCATTACTGTTTTGTTTTGACAATGAAAAACTTACTATCCAAATTTCTGAAGATATTGTTTTTTAATATATGTATAAAAATAATAATAAATTCAAAAAATTATAGTTAGTAAATAGTTTAATATTTTATCATTTGAAATATGTTTATGAAGATTATTTATGATTTTATTTGGATTGCAAAAACTTGTTCAGAAACTTTCAGAATAACAACAATAAGTAATATTTCAAGTTTCTTGCTTGATTTAAATCTGTCCACTCTGAAATAAAGATCAAGGCAACTATTTTTAGTTTTTTCTCTTCTTGTTCATTTTATATTTCTATTCTGAAACTGTTTCTGAAGAATTCTACAATTAGCTCAACAGGGGAGCAATGATTAAGTTATTTTTGATTTTATTTTTATCTACAGCATAGAATGCTACATTATCTAAAACTGATGATGATGATGATTATACATTTGGATATACAGTACAATGAGTTGTTGATGCTGTCTTAACTCATAATGAATAGAACTTTTAGTTTTATTTTTTAAGAAATACATGACTATCATTTGATACAATTTTTTTTAACACTTATTATTGTAGAATAGATGAATAATACATGCAAACAAACATTTTTGACACACTGAATCTTTCTATAATAATACATGGTAATACAACAAAAATATGCAATAATTATTTTCATATTAATAATGACATATTGCATAATTTTAAAATAAGATTTTTTTACTGTAAGTAATAGATATGTATTATATCAATGGTGCAGTTTTCTTTATATTCTTTTAAAAGGTCGATTTTTCAAAGAAAATATTTCCTCAAAAAATTGATGAAACTTCATGGGTTAATTCCATAGAAATAACTGCCGTTTTTTTGCCTGGACCGCATTTAATCAGAGACAAAAGCTTATCTTTGTATTCTTTATTTACTTATTTACTATGCATTTTGGGTGCAATATATTTGTGTAACTTGCACCCCTCTTCAGGTTTTACATTTCTAGAAATTGGTAAATTTGATTATTACATTTGTTATTATGGTAAATTACAACAATTATGGATATATTTACACAATAGTTAACTAACCTGTTTTATGTTTAGACATACATCTACCCAGAGTTGATGTTGTGTCCCTTAAGGCATTTTTAGACCTTTTCCCTTCTTTTTGTTTTCTTTCCCTTTAGCTCCATCCATTTCCTCCCACACGTTGTCAACCTCCATTCCATCATTTAGGTTTATGGTTTTGTTTTTATTAACGATTTTGAAGTGCTTTTTGAATTTTCGTAGATAACTGTCTTTTTCTCTATGGATTATTTTTACACTTTTTTCATTGATTGTGCATCCAAATTTCCTACAGTGATTTGTCCATGGTGACTGGTTATAATTAAGTCTAATTGCTGCTTTATGTTCTTTTATTCTGGTACCGAGTTGCTTTCCTGTTTCGCCAATGTATATCGCTAGTTTCTCACATGTACATTTTATTTCATATATTACTCCTGGTTTGGTTTAGAAAACAACTGTTTGGGAAAGAAAACAAAAAGAAGGGAAAACGGTCTAAAAATGCCTTAAGGGACACAACATCAACACTGGGCAGATGTATGTCTAAACATAAAACAGGTTAGTTAACTATTGTGTAAATATATCCATAATTGTTGTAATTTACCGTAATAACAAATGTAATAATCAAATTTACCAATTTCTAGAAATGTAAAACCTAAAGAGGGGTGCAAGTTACAGAAAAATATTGCACCTGAAATGCATAGTAAATAAGTAAATAAAGAATACAAAGATAAGCTTTTGTCTCTGATTAAATGCGGTCCAGGCAAAAAAATGGCGGTTATTTCTGTGGAATTAACCCATGAAGTTTCATCAATTTTTTGAGGAAATATTTTCTTTGAAAAATTGACCTTTTAAAAGAATATAAAGAAAACCACACCATTGATATAATACATATCTATTACTTACAATTAGACAGATTCTTCAACCACCACAAACAGAAAAAACATGACTAATAAAAATGCAAGACTGTGTATATATGTATTTTTATTATTACATATAAATAAATGTAGTAAGAAAGTATATATTTTTTATTTTTTGGAGTTCCCAGAACGAATTAATCATATTCCCATAAAAGCCTATGAGGTAAATTGATAATTGGTTAACAAACAATTGGGATAGTGAACAAAGTCTTGGAATGGATTATGTTCGTTAACTGATCACCCACTGTATAAACATATATCAGGTAATTATTGTTGTTATATATCTGCGGTAATTATCTGATACCTAAGGTTACTTATCCCATGATGTTTTGTTTCTAACTATTATTTACTAATTATGATGTGATCAACTATTTTGTTAGTATTATTCATTAATTTCACCATGTTTATAAATGACATCAACACTGGAAGGGAGAGGGGGTTATAACAAATCAGACAAGGGGTGGGAAGGGATTTAGCTTCAATGGACATCCATTTTATTTCATTAAATGTCATACAATTTATGCATTTTATTATATTTCAAAATGTTTTGAATGTTTTGTTTCTACTTATGGTATCTACCATTCATAAAATGATAAAATTTTTAAGGGAGGTTGAGTTTTGTTGCATGTCCAAAGCGGGGGAGTTATAAACATGGACAAAGTGGACAAGAGAGAAGGGGGTAAAAATTTCAAGNATATATAAAACTGCTGTTACTTAAGTTTTTTTTAAAAAATCAATCTTTTAAATAAACTTCTTAAAAGATTAAAAATCTTCAAAGGTTGATACAGAAGACAACCATTGTTTTTTAGCTATAACCAGATTTTTTCAGAGACAAAACTATTAAGGATTACAACCGTTAGTTTTTATTACATTACAATGCATTTTAGGTGCAAAAAGTTTGTTACACGTGCATCCCTCTTCAGGTAATACATAACTACAATAAGGAAACATATATATTAGTCTTTTAAGAAATGTTTTAAAAGATTGATTTTTTTAAAAAATATATAAATTGAACTGTTTTTGTCATGTGTGACACTGCAACCAATGTTCTTTTTGTTTAAAAAATTTGTTTTAATTATGATCATTGTTCAAATTTATTAGGTTAAATCTGATAACAGCTGTTTAAGATGGTTGAAAATGTTAGCTTGCCTATTAAAGTGTATATTTTGCTAAATATTTGGTGTTGATGTACTCAAGCCACTGCTTGTGATGCCAAAATGAACCTGTAGAATTTTTTGTAATTAATGCTGAATTGGACATCAGGTATGAGGTTCGTCTTGGGTGCCAAAACTTCACTATGGCTCTATTTGAACATCCTGTTTTATGAGGTGTTTGTTTGTATAAATTGAATCAATCAAAATTACAAATTGCATGAAATTTTATCTTAAATTTAATGTAAACAGAAAAATATTTACTTGAAAGTTTTGTCTGGTAACCAAATAAATAATGTTTTTTTTTTATTTTGATGAATAAAATTATTTTATTCATCAAAATATTCACCTTCACATTCAATTACACTTTCTCAACAGGAGGGCAGTTTGAAAATATTATTTTTATAAATGATTTGAATGATTCCTAAAAAATCTGTGTGTTTGGTGGCCTTTGAGAGGCCACCAACACATGTTCAACTATTTGATTAATGAATAGTTGAACATTGGTCAAACCTTCACAGCAGATTTGTACAGTGAACAGCTACAAACAGTACAGTAATATCTCGACTTATGCTACCCCAACTTATGTGAACCCGGAGTGACGCGATTTCCAAATCTCGTTGATTTGTCTTTTTTTTTTAGCGCCACGCAACTCATGATTACTAACTCCTCCCACACTATTGTTTAGCTTACGTGTTTGGACGTGTCGCACGGAATTGACACATAGCTAAATTTATTTTGTGTTATTTATTTCTACGTTTGTTATTTCTACGGAGACTTGACAGACTCTATGTGGTGATTTCTTGTAAACGTGAATAAATCAAAAGACGAGATAAGATTAGTGAGAACATTTATTAGCTTACATACATTCGATTTGGATTTTACACAAATTGCGAAATTATACCCCGACTTACGCGAATTTGACTTGCGCAGTTATCGCTCGGTCCCACCTATCACGTAAGTTTGGGGTATTACTGTACTGTACATGACAAATTAAGACCAAATCAGCCATCTTTGTCAAATTGTTGAGGTGTTTTGTTTTTTACAAGATAATATATTGCAGAAATTACAATAAACAAAATAATGCAATTTGGATGGAAACTTTTACCTCATTCATCCTATTCTGCTGACTTACCTTCATCAGATTACCAAATGTTTTTTTTTTATCTTTATTTTTATGGATAATCATATACATGGAAAACAATTTACAATTCATGCAGCTATAAGAAAAATATCTCAATTTTTAATGCTAAAAGTGGTATTTTTAAACTTCCCACCCATTGGGGAAGTGTAATTGAATGTGAAGGTGAATATTTTGATGAATGAAATTATTTTAAACAAAAATACAAGCATTTTTAATTCATATTTTAAAAACGACATTATTTATTTGATAGCCTGATATTTAACATGCTTCTTGCAAACACCAGTTTCTTTGTATATATCAAATTTGATATATAACCAAAACATACTGGAGGTAGAATAAGTTGAAAATAAATTACACCAATATAAATCCAGCAAAATTTAATAAAATAAAAACGTTTTCAATCGTTTTTCAACGATCATCGTCAGTTACAGAAATAGAACAGTAAATATAGAACATAACATGCGTTCGAAATAAATATAAAAATTAACGGAAAACGCCCTAGCGGATGAACTAATGAAAAATTAACAAATAAACTTAATAAATTTCTGTAACTGACGATGATCGTTGAAAAACGATTGAAAACGTTTTTATTTTATTAAATTTTGCTGGATTTATATCGGTGTAATTTATTTTCATCAAATTTGATATTTGTGTTAGTTATAAGAGGAATTATTGAATTCTAAGAAATTTTTTCACAAACTTAACAATGAAGTTGGAAAATAATTAAATCAGATATCTTAATTACAAGATATTTTGTATGCTTTGTCATAACTAAACTTTGTGATATCATCAACACTTCTCTAATTAATTACATTAGAATAGAATCTGATGGTCCTTAATATGTATTATAGTTATCACTGAATATTATGCATATAATGGATATAGCACTACATTCTAACTAAAATGATTGTTCAATGATGATATTTTATTAGAAGCAGATGTTTTGATATATGCATTTACTGATACTCATTTTTTATTAGCAACAATAAAACAATGCTTTTGCTATGGACGAAATTTATAATTTGAGAATGAGTGTAAATTGAACATCATAATAATAAAATCTGGTCAACATGGCAATTTATTTCTGAAATTATTATTGGATGTTTTGTATATGTTTTAGATTATTGTAATTAATTAATTAAGAAATTACTGATGCCATATGTGATATTGACAAGGAAGTTTTTATAAATATACACGACCATTGAAACCCGATACCTTAAGCTAATACATCTACAACAGCCCAATCATTTATGGATGTTGTAGATGTATTAGGAAGTTTTAGTTGACACAGACAAATACTGTGTGCTATCAGAATTCTGAAATGACATTTTATGAGCAATCAGTCAACATTAAATTCTTTATCAAACTTGTTTACCAAACTATTTAATGAAGGATATGGTAATGACACCATGTCATTTAAACAAGTGTACCAATAACATAAGGATTTTAAAGAAGACCAAAAGTCAACATAGGCTGATCACTTTCCAGCTAAGCCAGGTTCATTCAAGAAGAGAAGGAATGATTTCTTGTGTTCTGAAGCAATCAGTAGCAGACTTGGTCAACATTTTCAGAATTTTACATGGATTCATACCTCAGTTCTCATTTTTCAAGGAAGTTAACAGATGAGCAATGTGAAGAATGTTCACTCATCAGCAGAGAATGATAAAGACCCAAATATCCTAAACAAGGTGATGATTGATGATGAAATACGGTATTTTTTTTATACAACCTGCAAGAAAAAGCATAAGAAGAGATGAACAGTACTGCAAGACTGTTCATCTCTTCTTATGCTTTTTCTTGCATGATGGTTGTATTGTGGATACATAAGAAGCATAAGCATCTTATGCTTATGCTTCTTATGTATCCACAATACAACCATCATGCACATGTTATTAACATGTGCATGATGGTTGTATTGTGGATGGTCTAATAAACAGTATTTGCTATGATTTTTAAAAATGATGTATTGAAGTTCAAGCAAATAAATAAAAAATTTTTTTTTTTGTGTCAGTGGGTAGGGCTTTTGTAACCCTCCCTCCTGTTGGATCTGCCACTGAAACCAACCACCTAAATACAATGAAACTTTAGAAAATATTAGAAAAATTTAATTTTTTAACTCTGCTCAGTGTGGCATTTTTGCAATTTAGGGGAAAAAATTTTTTCTTTTTTCTTCATTTATACAAATTAGATATTTCTGTATTTTTGAGCAATAACTTTTTGGTCTCAATATCTATACAATTGTGTATGGTACTATCACCCAAATAACTTTTGAATGAAGATAACTAGAACTAAGGATGTGAAGTGTTGATGTGGTAAAGTTGTCATGTGCTGTCAGATGAGACTAAGGTCTATGCCTAAAATGGAATTTAGAAGTTAACGTCCCTGTTTTATAAGTTGAGAGAGACACAGATAAAAAGTAAATGAGTAAGTTGCAGAATATTATCAAATTAATAGGAAATGACATTTCATAGCAACATACAATGCAAATAGAAGACTGGAAACTGCATGATGTTCGTGTGAACAGTACACACATGCAATATGCAAAAGATTTCTGTGACAAGACAAAGTTCCTGAAGATAAAAACTCAGGTGTAGGAAATATATAAATGATTATTGATCATCAGATAGTCATTTGAAGAGTATTGTGTGAACAAAAGATTGGAGCATGTTATTTGAATGAAAAGTATTGCAAGATGATACTGCTACAAGGCAAATGTGGATGAAATGATAAGGATGCTACATGGCAATATTATGATATTTTACTCTCCATATTTGATTTCATGGGCCTTTTGTTGCATTGTTTGACAGCTAAAAGAGACTTAGAGTATTAGAGTTCGTCTTCAAATATACCAGCCCAGCAGCATACAAGGTCTGTTCAGCC
The DNA here is from genome assembly GCF_000671375.1 of Centruroides sculpturatus. Classification (NCBI taxonomy): domain Eukaryota; kingdom Metazoa; phylum Arthropoda; class Arachnida; order Scorpiones; family Buthidae; genus Centruroides; species Centruroides sculpturatus. Next base: position 135,475 of record NW_019384299.1, on the reverse strand, counting down.
CACCAGTGGCAAAGCGAGTTTTGTTCCCTGAACACTGGGAGTTTGGTTGTCGGTTCACATCTCGCTCGGACGGGATGGCCACGTGGAGTTTTCCAGGTTTTCTCCGCATCTGTAACTCCTAAATAGGGGCCAGTTTCCCTTAAAAAGACCTCCTGGAAGGCATCCCCCTAGGCAGATTGCCCAAGTGTTGTGTTGCCATAACTAAACAAACAAACAAGGTATGTTCAAAAAGAACCTAATTTTATTTTTTTAATTTTTGTTTTTCAAGTTACAGAAGTTACAGATGGTCCTTGTCCCCTTCAAAATACTTTCCTTCCCTATTCACACATTTATGTTAGCAGTGTTTCTACTTTCCAAAGCTTTCCTGATAAGCTTCTCTTGGAATGTCCTTCAGTGCTTGGGACAAATTTGTTTTAATGCCATCAACTGTGTGAAAATGGTGTCCTTTCAGCATGGATTTTAATTTTGGAAACTAGAAAAAATTGCAAGGAGCTAGGTCTGGTGAGTAGGGAGTATGGGGAGGACAGTCATTTGATTTTTGGCACAAAACTGGTGAATTGACAAGACTGAGTGAGCAGACATGTTGTCATAGTGAAGGAACCATGAGTTGTCTCACCACAACTCTGGTCTCTTTTTGCAAATTTTTTTAATGCAACTTTTTTAAAACGTGTGTAGTACTGGCAGTTGACTGTTTGACCTTGAAGCTAAAACTCAACGTGCACTACTCCATTGAAATTGAAAAAAACAGTGATCATTACCTTGACATTGGATTGAGACTGTCATGCTTTTTTTTTTTTTTTGAGTGTGGAGATCTCTTGACAACCTACTGTGATGATTGAACTTTTGTCTCAGTGTCATAGCCATAAACCCAACTCTCATCACTTGTTATGATCATTTGCATGAACATTTTGTCAGCATTGACTTGTTGAAGGAGTTCCAGGCAAACGTTCACTTGTTTTTCCTTCTGCAGTTCAGTCATCAAATGAGGAACAAATATTGCTGCAACTTGATACATGTTCAACCTTTTTCCCAATTCCCAAGCTTTTCAGCAAGTTTTCTGACAGTCAGATGACAATTTGCATGCACCAGATTCTTGATTTTCTGAACATGAGTGCCATCAGTTGAGGTTGTAGGCCTTCTTGGTCAAGGGTCATCTTCAACTGATTGATGTCCACTTTTGAATCAATTAAACCATTTGTAACACTACATATGACCTAAAGCATTGACTACATAAGCTTGATTCAAAAGTTAAAATGTGTTTTTGTAAAAGTTTTCCTAGTTTCATGCAAAACTTCACATTGCATCATTGCTTCCATAAATTACACATTGCAAAAATCGCCACAAACACTGGACACACTTTTCACTCGAAAAAACAATAACACAGGAAGGAAGTGAGATATCAACAATCTGAAAAAAGCAGATTACTTGGTAGGTTATCACAAACATAGTGTTGCCAATCTCATGATGCCAGGACACTCCATTTCTGCCCAATTCAAAAAGTTTGGTTATTTTTTTAACAGACCCTGTAAGTATACATGTGGACCCCATCCTTCTGTTTACTCTATCTGTATCTTTGCAAAGGCATCATGAGATCTGTATCTTTCTACTAATTTGATGATTCTCTACAATTTTTTCATTTACTTTTATCTGTATCTCATAGTTTCCAAGATAGGGAAATTAATTTTCAAATTTTATTGCTAGGAGTATTGCTGTCAGTTTCATCTGATAGCATATGATTACTTTACCAATATCTCACTTCTATGGTTCTAGCTATCTTCATTCAAAAGTTATTTGGGTCACTTAGGACTTCATTGTGTACCCTGTATATCTGAAATATAAGAACAACAATTAAAGGAAAATTTCAAGTTGCATAAAACAACACATATTTAGTATTTTCATAAAGTTTTTGTTTGTAAAATTGTTTGAATTGATAAAGTGAAGAAACTGTAAAACATTTTTTGTTAAATAAACATTTGACTTTTGAAAAAGCTAAATCTTTGCATTGTCACATAAATCTTGTTCTAAGTCTGATCTAATTCTAAACTGTGACATAATTTAAATTTTGTTTTATATTTTTATTACTGTCTGAATAAAACAAGTCAGTAATAAAATACTTCATCAATATTATTATATCATGTTTAGTCGCAAAGTGTTATTTGTATATTTATATTTTAATGTTTAAATTTCACAAATTTATAATTAAAATTTCTTTATTCTGTTCATTATTAATTAAATGTGTTATAAATAATGTTTCAGATATTTCAGAAATATTAAAAAAGCATTCTTATCAATTTTTATAATTTGTGAACAGATGTTGATACTTGTTCATAAATTATAGTCTCTATCAATTTAAATTAATTAATAAAATTAAAGCATTCAAAACAATTTTATTAATTTTGTTTTCAAAAACTTTTAAAAATATCACGATTTTTCTGTTTGATTAAAGAAATAGTTTCAGTTGTGATATTGAGCTCTATAATCAAACTAATACAGAACCCAGTAATATTCATTAAAGCAGTTTCATTTTCATATAAATTGGAATTTTAGTCTATTATTTTCTCATTTAGTAGAAATTTTGAATCTTATTAAAAACACCTATAATGTAATTGTTACTATGCTTATGCTTATTGATATTTTACTTTGTCATAAATTATAATAATTTTAATATATATTTTTTAAGTAAATGATGCAAATTTTATTTATTTACTTAGGATTATTATAAATTGCTATCAGCTGAAATATATAAATAGTCAAAAAAATCCTTAATTAATACCAAATTGTTTATTGTTCTGTTCTTCAATATTATCTTGCCACTTTTTGAAATATTACTTATAAACTGCATTTGATATTCTTAGACTTTATTTGTACATTTTTTTTTTTACTATAAGCTGTTTATGTTTTATTATTACATCTGGTTTTATATGAATGGCTATATCTAGTCTGTATATATATTAAAAGCAAAATGTTCCATTACCACCACATACAAATAACATAAATTTAAAAATTTATTTACAATTTGAAAATTTCAAAATAACTTTTAAACAGTTTTAATTTTCATTTGATTTGATTTTAATTAGTTTTGGTTTCAGTTTGGATGTAAAGGCCTTATTTTTAATTATTATTTTTAGGTTTTATTTAGTATTAATTTAGTTGTAGTTTTCATAATTATTTTTAATAATTTTTATTTATTTATTATCATTATATAATTTTGCCTGCATTTTTGAACCCTTAATTACAAGTTTTTTAATTAATTGCAACTCTCTTTTCATTTGCGCCATGACTATAAAAATTGTTTTAGTGCTGTTTTGTAGAGAAGATAATTAAACTTAAATTTACTTTAATTTTTGTTTTATAAATTTGCCTACTTTTTAAAAAAAATTTAATTTTAAGTAAGTTAACATTGAACTATCAGGCTACCTAGTATAGAGTAGTGTTGATAACAGAAATTTTTTATATTATCAGTTTTATGGTGATTGATTTTTATCCAGAAAGTTATTTTATAATTTGACTTTTGCATTTGATTAGTAAAAAAATTGTGTGTATGAACTTTGATACATTTTTGTTTTTGATTATGATTCAATATTAAATAAAGCTGTAAAATAAAACTATTTTAAACTGTATATTTTGAAAACTTAAACTGGTTTTAGTTTTAAAACTTTTTTTTTCAGTTTATTGTCAGATTATAAGTTTATTCTATATAATAAATACAACTAACTCAATAAATATGTCAAATATCAAACAAATAGCTAAATTCCTTTATCAGGAGACTATTGAGACTAAATAATTACTAAAACAGTTAAAAGGAAGCAGGCTACCATCTCCAGCTGTTTGTTTGATATCAAGCTTTTCTTCTGTAATATTCTAAAATTAATTTAAATTATTTCATAAGAGATTGTGGCCTGCCTCCCCCTAAATTGCTTAGTAGTTTAGCTTTGATAGCCCGATAAAGGAAACCAACTGTTTATTTGACATTTGAAATTTATTTCATTTAATGAATTTAAAAAAATTAAAAGTAAAAAAATATATGTACATATATAAATTCAAATGTGAGCAGTTGTTTTATTAATTTAATGATTTAGGAACACTGTTTATTAACTATTACACTCAAATCTAAATGCTTTAAAATCTAGAAATGTTTTATTATGAACTTTTTCCCCAGACAGCTTCAATGGTCATTATCATGTTCTACAATAGGATTTGTTTCATAACTGTCTCCTCAAATTACTGGAGTAAATTAAATACAAACAAAACCTTTTTAACCTGTAACAGAACTTTAACACAACTTCCGAACGTTTTTGGCCTTCACCAAGGCCTGCCTCATGTTCTTAACTAAACTAGCTTTCAAACTGGAATGTTAGAACAGTGATGTTCGAAGATGTTCAAAAAATCAGTTTTAAATTTTTGAATACAGTACATCCCCCTATAAGACGGTAGATACGTTCCGTTCTTTATGAATCAATTTTGTAGGAATCACAGTTTACGGACTACGGCTGTTTGAAAGGTTTTCTTCCATAAAATTAATTGATTCTAGACTAATTCGACTCAACATTTCCAAAATACGTATATTTTTTTGGAAATAATCCGTATAAACTACATTATAAACAAAAAATTGTAGGATTACTTACCGAGTGTGCACCGTTTGACTACGCCCGTTGCTAAAGCTTGTTTTCGTCACGGAACAGCGCATCAAATGGCGGCCGCGATTTCTGATATTATTTTTCTGCAAAAATTTCGTTGACCTTTGGAGACATCATTAATATAAATAATTTTTATGGCCGTTAAATAAGAAATGTTTCTTTCACAAGAAATGTATAAAATTACAGTACT
>NW_019384299.1:115646-128522 GCF_000671375.1 Centruroides sculpturatus | reverse complement strand
GTTAATTTCTGCTTTTTATTATTATTTTTACAATTTTATTTCCACAATTTTGTGAAAATATGTTTATTAAAAAAATTCATTATTTGTTTTATATTATATTTATATTATATAATAAAATCGGGGTACAGAATAAAATAGTACAGAACTGCGGCTCCCATGCATTTTGCAAAATCTATATTTTGGCTCCCACTGAACTCTTGCTTGCCCACCCGTCATATATAAACTATATGAAATTAAATTAAAAGTTTAAAAGTTTTAATGTAATGCTATAATTTCTAACTTCAAATTCTTTGTAATTAATGTGTTTTCAATTTGCAGATTCCCCACTAAATTTATGTTTTATCCACATTGTCTGGTTGAATTATTACATTCTTGGCACTCAGTTTTCTTTCAGAGAGGAATATTATCTTAATCAGAAAATTTATTTCAAAGTTCTTCTAAATGAAATGTTTGGTTTATGATCTAATATGAACTTATTCCTCTGCATTATTTTCTTAACTGTTTATGAAAACTTGAATGAAAAATATCCAGTAGATTTCATAAACTTCTTATGCAAATGAAACACAAAACTTACAACTATTATAACTTAGCAGAGTTATATTCTTTATAAATGGTAATACCTTATGTCTTTAGTGTCATTTCAGAATGTAATTTTTGAAATTGAAATTTATCTAAATCTGTAAATGCTGCTCTTCTACTCTTTACACATTATGCTTTATTTCTTTGTGGATTGTACTGAAAATGTATGATTTCATTTACCTATTATTAAATTTAGCTAAGAAAGATCAATTTGACATTCATTTCATCTCTACAAATAACGATAATGATTTATTCAATATAATTTTCTGTTCACTTTGTATGAATGACTGCATACAAATAATGAACAAATGAAAATGTAAAGAAGAGCAATTTGATTGGTTATTTGTCATAGACTTGCTAAAACTTCATTTCTTGTATACATTTTTATACTAGTAATAGATTTGATTCTGAAACTTAATTTTGAATTTATAATTATTCTTTGATAGTTGTCGTGATGTTATTTTTTTATACTGTCATTTCTGCTGTCACATGATGTATGTCTTCCTAAAATTTGTTATGAAATTTCACTCAATAAAAATAAGGGATTATTGGGAAAATAGAATTAGGGACAAAACACTTGAAATGTGGATACTCTTACAAAATGTTTTATTTTATGCTTCTTCTAATACTTTTTTCTTCAGTTTTTTCATATACTATTTGGATTCTTGTAACCTTGTGTTTGAGATGCTGTATTAAATAGTTTTATTAAGAAAAATACATAGATTTGAGAGAAAAATGCAGCATACACTTTATACGGCAATGTACAATACTTGAGCAAACTTGAGTAAAAGATAGATGTGATATGTCGATTTTGCATATTCCAGTGTGGATCACTACTTTCAGTTGGGTTTATGTAGTGTTACTCAATAGCACAAAATGTAACTACCTTATGAAAAATTGTGCGAGGAAACATGATTTTATGTTTTGATGATTTTATTGTGTTATTTATTTAACATATGAACACATTTGTACATTAGAAACATGTTATAGCAAAATATAGTACAGTATATGTCTATATTAATATAGTTTTTCATCCAATGCTTCTATTAAGGAATTATTCACAATAATTTTTTACTTGATTCTTTTTTTTTTCAGGTCTTTTTTGAAAGTTTAATAAATTATTCTTTGACAGAAGTGTAATCTGTAGTTATTGCTTCTAATAATATAATGTATTATTGTTAAATTTAATACAAAATATCAATATTTTTTGAGATTGTAGACAACAGACAATGCTGATGTATTAGTAATTAAGAGAAGAGATACAATTATCAGTGGAAATGTATTTGCTGTATTGATTGGATATTTTTACTACATTAGTACAAGTATAATATCCAGAAGAGAAATATAGCATTGTCATATTATCTAAACAAAAAAAATTATTATAAGAATCTTCAGACATTTATTTTTTTATAGATTATTAAATTGCTTTTGCTTGATAGATGGCAATGATATTAACACATCTGCAATAAAAAGAATTTTTTTTATTTGTCCTCTTGAATGTATATATTGTTTATTAGATTTGGTTCATTTAGAATTGTTTTTAGTTGTTTAGTCCTAGATATTAATTATAATAAATTAGATAATAATAACAACTTTCTTTTGTATGTTTGGAGATAGGGTAGTATTTGATAGTTAATTATTATATTGTTTAAATTTCACTCATTGTTTACTATCTGTGGTTCACACTAAGACAAGTGCTTTTTGAATAAGCATAATGAATGCATGGATAATTCATGCCATAACCAGTAGAAAACAAATAGATTTATAGAAGATTAAAGAGAGTAATTTCTGCTCTTCTGGTTATAAATTACTTATTTCTCTCCACACACCAGAATGTAATAAAAATAACTCTTACTTTTAAAATTAAAAGTAAGAGTAAAGTAAGAATTAAAGGTTATAAATTAAACTTTGAATTATAAATATAAGCCACATTTAGATTATCAATATCTTAGCATTGACTAATCAACTTGGCATGTATGAATGTTCAGTGAAGTCAACAAAAAAGATGCAGATAAACATTTACTCATTTTAATGCTTGTCTTTTTGTAAGTTCTCTCATTATTATTATTATTGTGTTCCAAACAGGGATTATTTTACCTTAAAAAATTCTTAATTTGAGAGAAGAAATTATTTTCTTAAAGAAAAGCAGTTTCAGTTTTATTGGAAAATGCTCTATTTTATGATTTTTTCCTTAATAAATTTATTTTTAGTGAATCATATAAAGTATAATAAATGTTATTTTTTACCACCATATATGCACTCATTACACTTCAACTTCATATATCATTCATACCAACAAAGAAGTGTTAAGCTCTAAAAATGGTATACAATGGTAAAGATGCTTTATGTATGGTAACATACCAAAAATGAACTTTTAAAGGCTGCTGCAAATGAGGCAATGCTGCTGTTTTTGATATGATGTCAGAGGCAATTTTTAAGGTCACATGACAGTTTTGCTTTGATGATCAGGCAAATTTGCCACTTGTGATATCATTTGTAACATAATTGTATAGAATCAGTGAAAATTTTGTCTACCTCTCTATGAACTATTGCTTGGTAGTTTGTTTTGTAAAATGGCGATGACTTGTGTGACATTGCCGAAGGGCCTCCCTATACTTCGGCACCACGTGATCGAAGGGTTGACATCGCGTCGGCGAAGATTGCAATGACAAGTTTCGTCAGGACTGACACCACTGTGTTTTCACGGCTAGACACAGAAACTGTTGTGTTCTCGTGCATGAGTGAACGGAGTCGAGATAGAAGGAGAGACAGCGCACCGGAAGTGACCTACTCATAGACGCTTTAACGTAACAACTGTTTAATGGTTAATGATAGGCTATACATTAGGGCTGCTGTTAGATACATTTCTCGATTTGATAAGTATTCGATATTAAGATATGATCCGATTCGAGAGAGAGAGTTTACAGAAGTTCACGTGTTGATAATTACCTTGTATGAAATCTTGGTCTTCTGTAAGTCAGTTGGACACAAAAGAAGACAGTTCTTATTTCTACAGTTATTAGGCGAAGAAATATCCACAAGCGAGGAAATATCCAAAGACGAGGCACAGGGAAAACTCGTGTGGTCCGATCGAGGAACTGGTGACGACTGCCTCACTTTGTTGTCTGTTTTTCATGTTGGATTGTTGAAACTGAGGTATTAGGTCGAAAGGTGCTGAGAAAGCGTCTTTATTAAGCCTGAGAACTTAGCAGATGTTTAGCTCCCAGGTATAAAAGTTGACAGTTATCGAATGAAAGTATAGCTACAATGTGAAATGATATAAACACACGAAAAGTTCAAATTCGGATCCTCATACTTGCATCAGCAAGTGGAAGTGGCCAAAGCTAACTGATGTTAACTTCTACTGCTTCCATTTGTTGTCTATTTGTCAAAAATTTAATAAATAAATGAAAATGATTTGGGATTCAATAGATTTATAAATTTCAATAAAATCAATGAAATAACTTGTTCTTTCTTCTATGAAAAGCTATCAAACAGCTCTGTTTTGTAATCCCAGTGTAATGAAGGCATAGCCAAGCATGAAGCACAAATTGTGGCCTAAGCTGCATGCTCCTTTATTGCAAACTTTCAAATGCACATGAGCATCCAAAAAATCAAACTTCTTGGATTCAAGAAGTGTTGAATAGCCCACCTACTTTTCATCAAAGGGTATGATGTAGAATGATATTGAGTCAGTGATGGGCATTGGCCATCAACTAGGCAATGATTAAATGAATTTGTTTTGACCAGTTTGCTTCGATTTTGCCTAGTTTGTAGTAGTTTTAACATAAAAAAAAGTAGTCTAGCTAAGTTATATTTCATTTTACTGTGATGGTGTGTCACTGATAGAGCATGACAGCTAAGATAAAGAAATTTAAATGTATTCATAATGGTTCACAATGTTTTGAAAGGGTTAAGTTGAAGAAAAATCTAATGACAAATTTTCTTATCAGTTCTGAAAAACTAGGTGAAAATATAGTGCAGTAGAACATCGATAATCTGACCCCAACCATCACATTGGTTAACCGACCCCATTCTAGTTGGCAAGTTCAAATGTCCACAATGATGTGGCGCTACAATATTTGGCTATGTCTTGGCAGCTTTAATATTTTTGTTAAATTTTTGCTGGCAACACTGGCTCAACCATGAAAGGGAGGCCAGTACTTAAATGAGGCTTAATTTTCTAAATATGAGAGGTTTTTTGTTTTGTGAACAATAAAATAATTTTTAACGATACAATAGTGACGATTATTATTTAAAAAAACATTTTTTAGGCTTAACATTGATTTACTTCGCATTGAAAATTCAATGCGAAGTAGGTTAATAGCGATATTCTAATTACATGGGATATACTAATATACTATACTAATAATGTATTTTTTCATACTTTTCAGATATCCGTTTTTTCAGTTATTTGACCAACTCCAGTCACCAATTGAGTCGGATAATCAATGCTTTACTGTAATTCTAATTTAAGTAACATGTCTCTGATCTTTTATTTTTACATGTTGATAAGAATTTAAAAAGGACTATAATAACTATATATAGTTTTTATTACTAAATATTATATATATATAAATGAGGATGTATGTTTGTTTGCTATGCACGTCTAGACCATTTGATCAAGTTACACTCACATACTTCAAACTTAGATAATGTCGTACATCTCACCCCAAAATATTGATTGGATTTCTATATATCAGTTAAGTTCTGTACATTCAATTTTCCGGCTTTACACGTAGGGCTGTCTATTGGCAAAAAATTAACAAAATAATAAACTAAATATAATTCTTGTGAAAATTGATATACTGTATTAACTTAATTATTGCAACAAAATAGATGTGCCATTACACCATTACTGTGACAGGTAGCATATAGCACTTGCCTGCATGGAGTGGTGTTTTGCCCCTGTACATCACACTTTTCTTGTTAGCAATAGAGTCATGCCAGTTATGTATGTAACTCTGTTCAGGGAAAAATTTTGACATTGAAGTAATGTGAATTCTGGGTGAAACTAGCAGTTCATGTGTAGTTAATCTGGGCTTCCTGCTCTTAAATTTTCTCTATCTGGTTTCATCTTTCATCTACCTAACTCCTTTTATGAGATTAAGGTAAGACAAACAACAGATGAAACAGTTGGAATTTATAGCTTATAATTTTTCAAAATGTAGCCCAATAAGTATTTTCCAGTAACCAAGTGGATGAAACTACTGAACACTACTAGTTGGTTGTGTGTTTGTGCATCACCAATGGACTGGCCATGTGGAGTTTTCTGGGTTTTCTTCACGTTAGTACCACCTAAATAGGGCTAGCTTTACATAAAAGTCTTTCCAAGATGCATCCTCCTTGGCAGATTACTTGTGTTGAATTGCTGTAAGCAAATAAACCAAACTAATTCTAATAATTTTTCTATAAACATGATATTTACGAGGTCATACTTAAACATCTCCTTTTATTAACTGATAAATCCATTGCCCCAAACTTCTTTCGCTGATACTGCTTAAGATGTTCTAACATTCAGCCAAATTAATGTATGTGCAATGATTTTAAGGCGCAAAGTAGAGCTTGAAGTCTTTTTCTGTGTCAATGTTTATTTTTTCTATTTATTATCATGGTCACATGACATTCTCTTATCCAAAACATCCTGTAGTTGTAATATGTGTAATATGCACTTTATTCACATGTTGAGTCTTATTATCAAACTTGGCTCCAGTATTCTTATCCCACAACTCTCAAAAGTTTAATTTACTTACAAGTTAGATGTTTTTGCTTACTTTTTCAATCTGTTTTTTTTGGTTTTTTATGTGGAATCACATAAAAGCAATTATTCTTGCATTTTACAAGATTTTTTTTATCTAAACAAGTCTTATATGAAGCCTTTTGGATGTTAAGGTTAGCAACTTTGATCACACGTGGGGCCATCACAAGAGCTATCCAACACAGAGCACTTTTCAAATTAATAGTAGATCAGTATTAATTAGTAGTCGTTGACTGTCCTCTCTTCCAGAAGGTCAACTTTTGGCCAAATACAAATTCCTTCTGCAACAGTTCGTTCTTTTTATCGGACCAACAGTATGGTGGCATTACAATAGAAAAATTACATAATACAATACTAAGAAACACACCTGATTTCTATTTGCTGAGTTTTTTCTTTATTCCGAACGTTTTCAGCCTATTTCGATAGGCCATCTTCAGGCTTTTACATTCATCGTTCCAAATGGAACCAATTTGTTTGAATTTATTTCATTTGAATTTGAACGTTTTAACAACTTATGTATATACAAGAGTAAATAAATAGCTAATTAAAAATAATATCAAAACGTGTTGCAAATTAAAAAACAAAACAAAAAAAATTATATCAAATTTAAACGAGACTAAATACTAATACCTATAATCTCCAGATCTTATTTTTATGGATTATTTTTAAAATGCATACTTTTTTCAATTTTGTATTTCCAAGCTGTTGGGAATGCATCTGCATCTTTTGCATTTAGGCATCGGTCCCTCATTTTACTTTTGTAAAATCTCTATTTTTTTCCATTTCCATTGCGATGGACAGTGAGTGCCCTGTTCTAACGATATTCGCTTCATCCCATTTGACTACTGCTGGGTTTTAAAAATAATCCATAAAAATATGATCTGGAGATTATAGGAATTAGTATTTAGTCTCGTTTAAATTTGATATAATTTTTTTTGTTCTTGTTTTTTAATTTGCAATGCATTTTGATATTATTTTTAATTAGCTATTTATTTACTCTTGTATATACATAAGTTGTTAAAATGTTCAAATTCAAATGAAATAAATTCGAACAAATTGGTTCCATTTGGAATGATGAATGTATTGGGTTGTTTGGAAAGTAATTTCATTTTTTTATTACTAGAGGAATTAGATGTTTTTTTACCAGCCAATTTCATATTAAACTACCTTTTCATTATAAGAAAATTTAAGATATCATATGATATATGATATAATGAAAATACGATATCTTAAAAAATTTAAGATATTATATTTTCTTTATTATTCTAACAATTTTTTCAATTGGTGTGTACTTGACCAATGAAATTGTGCCATTTCTTATCTAAGTATTGAGATAAAACATGACAATGGTAGGCTAAAATAACCAAACTCTTTATATGGTTTTCATTTTAATATTTATTATATTATAGTATCTGAATTATGTAAATACAAAGGTTATCTTATGTAAGGGTTTATCACACAAAGTGATTAATCTAACATATTTTTAAAATTCTTTATTACTCTACTGTACTCAATTTAAAGAATTTTAAAATCTGTTAGATTGGTCACTTGGTACTATAAATCCTTATGCAAGATAACCTTTGTAGTTATATAATCAAATATTATAATATAATATAATAGAAGGATTAGAAGTACGAAATAATCTAATAATCATAATGTCTGCCCTTATTTTTTGTCCAGGCAATGCCAAGCTTACCTGTTAATATAATATGTTTTTTTACGACCTGTATAAATAATGCTAATTCATAATTATGCTGAATTTTATTAAAAAACCATCCATCATCTTTTATGATGATAAATAACACTTCAAGCCCATGATTTTAATTTAGATTAAATTAGTTATCCTAATAGATAGGGTTTTAATAAATTGGAGGGCTTATCACATCAGAGCAGACTGGAATAAATAGAATACATGTTACAAAAAATAGCCTTTAATAACTGCAATCAAATTTAGGTAATAATGCATTTTGGGTACAAAGACCCCTCATCAGCTTACATACGCATAGTACCACCCTAGCATACATTAATACAATCCTAACACAAGTAGTAAACCAAGACAAAAGGATTTTTTGATATATACAGTGCACTGTATTCACAATATAGTTAATTCATCACAGTATTCTAAAAAACTAAAAATTACCAAGTATATAAATTTTTTAATTGATGAGTTATATTTTATCTTTTATCTGGACCAGTAAATTTCTCTTTCTTACATTTTTCAAATTCTGATAGACAGTTCCACTATTAATAATAAAATATTGTCAATACATTATAAACCAAAAGAGAAGGAGAATTAAAACTATGAACTTATATTCTTTTTTAAAAAAATCGGTTTTCTTTATATCATTACATTATGATGATGTGTCAATTCCATCTTTTCACACACCCTTATTAAAATAATAAGACCTTTAAACAAAACAAATTCATAAGACAATAGGAAGCCAACAGCTTTGTTACAATTTCCATTTTACAATGGGATGCGACTTTTACTCTCACATCTGTTTTGCCTCGTTTTCAAGGTTATGTAAAATGATGGGTGTACACTGTACAGTGATACTTTGATTTTTGTCAATAATTCGTCCAAAAACAATCAGTGAAATCCGAAACCGACGATAACCAAAGTCAGCGAAAACCGAGGTATTACTGTATATTACACCTGAGTAGGATTTCGCTTTTCTCAACCTTCATGCCATTGAGCCATTGGCACTCTCCATATCAGATGTAAATTAATACCTCTGATAAAGCCTAAAAATCTTAAGACATTTTAGTTATTAAAATTTTCAAAAACAGTAAGAATTGTTCTGATTATTATTTCACAATAATAGTACAGGGATCTGCGTCATAAATTCATTCGTCTTTTTTTTTTTTTTTATTTGAGCTTGGAGAGTTTTCTCAATTTAGGGTAATTTTTTGCAGTTGAAATTGGTTCGGGTTTTAGTTGGGGTGCCTAATGTTGATAAGGGACGTGCATCTCCCAGAAATATTTTAGCTGTTGTTATGAGCATTACACCATCAGGTCTCTATCAGTTAGAAAACAAGGAAAGTCTTCTTAATCAACTTTATGCTTATAATGAATTTACAATTTCTACAGTAACTTTATTAACATTCAGAACGCACCCTCAACTTTATTAACACTTCGCTCAGCATCCATTTTAACATCTGGAAGTAGCAAGGGTTTATAATGTGTCACTGTAAAAATACTGTATTAATAAAAATGCAAATGTCGCTCAAAGAACATAAAATGCATGAATAATTAAATGTTGTAAAGTAACCAAGTTACATTTTTGTATATGGTGAATAATTTTGTTACTTGTGTATATAAGATGATTGAAGATAAATAAATCATAATGAAAAAGAAAGTTTTATTTTCTCATCATCTCTCGTTATTAGTTAACATCCAGAACATGTGGTGACTTTTAACTATAATAAATCCGTCACACAGTGGTTTTTAACTTTAGCAGCTGATTTTTATTTTATCATGTGTAGTATATCAAGCACCTAAAACTATATGTAATTAGACATTTAGCACTTTTTAGCAAAACAAAAGAAACAAATGTGTATTTTCTCCATATATTTTATTTCTTTGAAATTTTTTTAAGTATGAAAATTAAATTCTAGGAAAAATTGTAGAACTAATGTTGTTTGGCATTAAAAATTGTAAATAAAAATGTTTCGAGCCTATAATTCATATTTTAAAGTTACAAACCACTGTGCTTTGTACGATCCTGTATTGTGGTTGCATCAGCTAACGTTCAGAACGCGTTATGGCTTTTCTTAATCACCACAACACGTAGTTGTCAAATATCATGAAAGCCATGACATGAATTTCGCTTTGTGGTTGTTTTGAATTAGCCACAACGTGTTGTGGCCGTTTTTTGCTCAATGAGTGTTTTCAGTCTTTGAGCCTAAGATATATAAAGGTACATTAGATTTGAAGCGTATAACTTTACTCATAGCACATTCTTTAACATATTTTTTAAATAATAATTTACTATTGTAGAATTTCATCGGATGGAAATTTTACTAAAATTAATTTTTTTGAAGACGTAGTCTGTCCAAAATTGGTAACCATCATTTATTTACTTCTTGTGTTCCAGAATACAAACAATTGATGACCTGATCTTTCTTTTTAGGCTGCTTGGCCATCAAGTTTAAAAACGTTCTTTTAAAAAACACAGAAAAATATCCAATTAAAATTACAAAGTTAAAATTAAAACTGGTGAATCTTACAGACATCTTCGTTTTTCTTTCCATCCGGGGATTTTTGGATTATATCTACTGAGGAAAATGCACTGGTAAATGTAGATTATTGTAGCCTCCCCCTGGTGACGAATCTTTGCAAAAGTTTCAGTTACCAATTTTGAACAGACAAAATTCTACAAATGAAAGTTTTTCTATTCTATTCTACAATCTTTTATGATATTGAATAAACTGATAATTTTGAAAGTATTTCAGATATGTTCAAATTAATAATAAAATATGATTTGTTTATAGATGCGATGCTGATCCACAAGCATTGGCAAGATATGTAATGGCTTTAGTAAAGAAAGATAAACCAGAAAAAGATTTGAAAGATATTTGTTTAGATCAGTTGGATGTATTTTTACAAAAAGGTAAGTGTAAATTTATTTACTGTTGAAAATTAATTATCTATATAAGCTTATTTTAATCTATTCAGTTTAATCATGCCACTTGCTCTCAGGTTGCTTTAATTTCTCAGTTAATTAAACATATTTAGACTCATAAATTTATATCTAAAAGCAATATAGTAAACCATTATTTTGATTTTATATGTAATCAGTTAAGTCATTGTGAAGAAAAATGTGCATATTATTCAAATATACATAGATAAATGTATAATTTAGTGGCTTATTTCATGTATTGGAAAAAATGGATACTATTCATTATCTTAGTTTTGTATGAGCCGTGATATTAACAATATTCAATGTATAGTATAGAACTGATATTATTTTGTAAAGCTGTGACTTTCATAATTCATTTCAATTCCAATCAAATGAAAGAGAAATGATAACATATTAAAAAGGAAAAAATTAGAAAAGAGTTGTGATATTAGTGAAATCAATATTTTTAGATAGATTTTTGTAATTCTGAATATTTAGCAATTTAGATTTATGAATATGACTAATGTTCCTAATCCAAAGAAATCAATTTGTTTAGTAATTGTAGTTCAGCAATCAATATTTTCATTAACTATTCAGTTAAAGTATATGTAGTTCGATTTTTATTACTTATCATATTTTATTACAACTTTATAGTTTTTAACTCCCTTAGAGAAAGGTTTGTGAAAAACTTAAATATTTAATTTCTAAAAATAAAATTTTCATATAATATTAAAAAGCCGAAAATACACTTATGAAATAAAATACACTTACGAAATCAGAAAAATATCATGTATTTTTTTAATTGTTTTTTTAAAAGTGCTTTAAAACAGGACCATAATGTCATAATAGTCTATGATATAATACAATGTCACTTCATGCCAACGTTTATTATTATTACATATACTGTAATCCACTCCTGTAACACCACAACACGTAAGTTTTATAATCATGTCATAATAGTCTTTTTCATACAGGGACTTTCTTTACCAAGGAAGTTAGGATAGGACTGTGAAAAGAATAAGTCGATTAACTAATTAAGTGAAAAGTGACCTGTTTACATAATCACTTCTTTCTCCATACAAATAATAGCTTTTGTGTCATAGTCCTGTTTTATTGTACTTTTAAGATATTAAAAAATGCTTTCATTTTATATAGCAATTATATATTATAAAAAGTTAAATTTGCTTAATATGCTGTTGCATATTAAGCAAATTTAACTTTTTATAATATATAATTGCTATATAAAATGAAAGCATTTTTTAATATCTTAAAAGTACAATAAAACAGGACTATGACACAAAAGCTATTATTTGTATGGAGAAAGAAGTGATTATGTAAACAGGTCACTTTTCACTTAATTAGTTAATCGACTTATTCTTTTCACAGTCCTATCCTAACTTCCTTGGTAAAGAAAGTCCCTGTATGAAAAAGACTATTATGACATGATTATAAAACTTACGTGTTGTGGTGTTACAGGAGTGGATTACAGTATATGTAATAATAATAAACGTTGGCATGAAGTGACATTGTATTATATCATAGACTATTATGACATTATGGTCCTGTTTTAAAGCACTTTTAAAAAAACAATTAAAAAAATACATGATATTTTTCTGATTTCGTAAGTGTATTTTATTTCATAAGTGTATTTTCGGCTTTTTAATATTATATGAAAATTTTATTTTTAGAAATTAAATACAGTCGACCCCCCTATAAGATATAGATACGTTCCAATTTATTAGGAATCCGATTTCTTACAAGTCGTTCCAATCACAGCCCGACACGTGTCAAATTTACGGACTACGGCTGATTGAAAGGTTTTCTTCCATAAAATTAATTGATTCTACACTAATCCGACTCAACATTTCCAAAATACGTATATTTTTTCGTAGTTTTATAGGAATCGTAATTATAGGG
>NW_019384299.1:104904-115466 GCF_000671375.1 Centruroides sculpturatus | reverse complement strand
CTGTTCCGCGATGAAAACCAGCTTTAAGCAACGGCGTAGTCGAACGGTGTAAGTAATCCTACAATTTTTTGTTTATAGCATAGTTTATACAGATTATTCCCAAAAAATTATACGTATTTTGGAAATGTTGAGTGGAATTAGTCTAGAATCGGTTAATTTTATAGAAGAAAACCTTTCGAACAGCCTTAGTCCGTAAAGTTCCCACCTATCGGGCTGCGATTGGCTCATTCCTACAACGTAATTTTCGGTTAGCGTGGAACGTATCTAAGCGTTATAGGGGGGTCTACTGTACAGTTGAATGTAATGAAAAATAAATTTCTGATGATAAAAATAAATTAAAGTGAATTCACAAATTTTATTTTTTCAAATGCTTTCTTCATTATTAATAATATATCTGAATTTTAGCAAAATTAATAATGATGTTAATATATAGTTTATGCACAGTATTTTGTTGTAAAAATGTCATTATAACTTTATGTATAATGCACCAGTATAAGCATAAGAAAAGTTTCACATTAGAAGTTTATTTTATAAAATTGTGGAACCAATCATATCTGATCCTTTATTGATGTCAATGCATTATTATTGTTATGCACGCCCACATGAGAATGTTCTTGGTATTTGTCAGACATACAGTTTTTGCTTTGGTATGTGTGTTTGCAATTTTGCTTTTAGTCTGTTAATTATTTAATTGTTAGAGAGGTTGTGGCCTAAGTTTTCAATGCGAAAACATGTATGTCGGATGTTCAACATCGCTTTCCTGTAAGCCTAGAAATTTGACAATGTCATCTGGAACGTCAGTGGAATCATACTTGATGTTCCAAATACCATTGTCAAACTTCTAGGCTTACAGGAAAGCAGTGTTGAATGTCTGACATACCTGTTTTTGCATTGAAAACTTTGGCCACAACCTCTCTGTTAATGCAATGGCATGATCTTCAGTATCTCCAGGAGAAAACAAAGAGAGAGCTTCAACGGTGTCCATATTTGTTATATTTTTACAACATAACATTCTTGATCCACAAATGTCATCTAATGTTGTGTGTTTATAATTATAATGTCCAGTAAATATAACATAAAATATCTCACATGCAAACTCTGTAATATCACTTCTGTTATGGTTACATTGTTAAAGAAATGATTTTGTTTTCAGATATTTGAGAGCAAAGTTTTATATTATTTCTGAATTTTATTTTAGATTTATAATTATTATACAAGATGATGCAATAAAATATAGAGAATGCTATTGTAATATGATGATGAAATAGTATGTAGAGAAATTCTGAAAAAAAAAAAATATATATATATATATATATATGTGTGTGTGTGTGTTGATATTGAATTGATGATACAGAATTCATTACTGATTTAGACTTGTTCTTTTTAGGATGAATAATTTATTAACATTACTTTCTCTATGTTATATTCTATAAGTATGGGAAAGTATGGTGATTGGTCAGATTTTTGATCCCCTTTGATATTTTGGTATTTGGTATTTGATATATTTGGTATTTCCCAACTTTTTGACACTCCAGGAGCACCAAACTGTAAAAAAGAAACCTTACAAAATTGTGTGCATGAGCATCTATTTCACATTATATAGCATGACTAGATGAACCAAAAAATTTTGAAATTTGGTAGGTTTATTTCTATTTAGATTCATAAACATCAGTATTGCTGGATGCCATTTTTTTCAAGATGTAAATTAGTACTTTCCTTTGGTAAATTCATTTGAAACACCATAAACATTATGCATGTACTGTACACTGAGTGGAATTAGTATTTTATGACTGACTTGTTAGTAATGTGTTTAAATTGTTTAAATTTATGAATGTATCCATTGTTTAAGAGGTAGTATAATAAAGAGAGAATTAATTAACAGCTCAAGATATTAACAATTTAGAAAAAAATTTTATTGAAATAAAAATCCTGGAGTATCATCATTCTGATTAAGAAACCTTATTTTTTTCCTACTGACCGAAATGTTTTTGATTAATGTTTATTTTATATCCAAAATTGTTAAAATTGCTATTCATTAAAATATTAATCTGTTATAAAAATAGTTATAAGTAGAATACAAATAATTAGCAGCTGTGTAAAGACAACAATATGACTGATGACCTCGCTACAATTTGAGTAGAGTTGCTTTATTGAATAAACTTGAATATCTACATGTTCATGTGTGAAATAGTGCAATGGAGACAAGTCTATGGATTGAGGTATTGATATGTAAGATCAAGATTTATGAAAACTGCTAAGAAAACTTGTATATTATGAGTGAAATGACTACTAATACTGTCCTCAACTCAGCTAACTAGAGGATACAACTGATTTTCAGTTGAATACATTCAATATATTAAAACATTCAGAAGATTAATTTTAAATGAATTTTTAATTCATATTCTCTATTTCATGTTTACAGATTGTTTATATTTTGCATAAAAGTGCAATTATTAAAATTTCAAACTGTACAAGGATTTTATGGATAGTCTATATATAATATACATTGTGTCTCAAAAAAGTGTACACATATTTTAATTGTTAATAAATTTTATCTTTACTTTCTCAATACTGATTTTATAATTTAGATTTCAATTTTATATCATAATATTTACCCTGAATTAGAAAATTATTAAATTAAAATTGAGAAAATAAAGATAGAAGGGTTAAAAGTCAAAATATGTATATATTCTTTTGAGATATGCTGTATATTCTGGAGTATGGCAAGGTTATACAGTATTTTTTCAATCTTGTGAATATATTTTTCTAGATTGCAGTCTTTTGCAATCTTTAGAGTAGTTTGGTTATACCCAGGAATCCAGCAAATTTTTGTAGATAGTATTTTTTCTTCTCAATTTGCATGAAAAATTTGTTAATCAAAATTTTATAAATAAATCCAGTCCAAAATATGTTCAATAAGTCCAGTCAAGTGTGTTATTTATGCATTAATATTTAGTGCATGAATAATGCATTATATAATTGAAGCGGAGGGTTAGCAAAACTTCTTCTATGTGGCTTACAGAATTATGTTTATTCTCAAAATCTGTTTGATTGATTTTGATTAAACTTTGCTATTTTCCATTAATTGCAATGAGGAATCCAAAAATATAATGAGAGAGTCCATTTAAATGTAAAAAAATAAAAGTCCATGACTGTTTTTGATATACAGGGTTATTAAAGTGACAACGTTTTTGCTCTTTGATGCAACAGTGTGCACCTAACAGAATTTAGGCCTAAGGATCAAAAATAAAAACAGCATTGTGTATATGGAAAATAGGTATAAAAAATGAACGAAACACAAGAAAAAAAGCAATTGATGGTGATTGGATTGCCTCTCCATATTGGCAAGTGCAAGGACCTTGTCTCCTGTGGCTGGCAGGTAGAAGGCTCGCTTCTTTTGTGGTGGCATGTGCAAAGTTTACCTGTTTATGTCCATTGGGCAAGGATAATCTCTTCTGTTCCTAACAAGTATAGGGATCGTTTCTATCTGGCTTCACCTCAATTCTATTGTGATATGACAGTCCTAGTTTAAATCTGAACTATTAATTAAAAATACAGTACTGAAACTAATTTTTAAACATGGAACATATGATATTTAGATGATGACAAAAGTTCTTTAATGGAAATTTAAAAAATTGACAAAAAATTGATTTTTTAATCCCAATAAAACCATTTTGTTGTTTTGTTTTTTATATGCAGGATTTCTATGGATCTGAAACGGTCAAGGATTATTGTTAGCATTCAGAAAAAGTCGTGAAAGTCCTTGAATTTGTCTCCTTGATTGTCTTGTTGATTTCATTTGCTGTAATATTTTTTCTACTGCAAATTTCTCCTTTGTTTTCTGTCATTTTTTCTTAACCTCGCTCACACAATTGTATGTATTCTTCATCCTTGTTTATTAAAATTAGCTCATTTGATATGATTGTGCAAGGTTTAAAAAACTTCCTAAGAACTTTGTCTCTAGGTAAAGAAAAAAATATTAAAGCAAGTCGTATGAAAATTTGTAGTAGAAAAAGCTATTATAGCAATAACCACAAAAAGATGTAGTGCCTTGGTTAAGCCTATAGACATCAATTGGGGAAATTCACCAAAATGCAGAGATTTTATGTTTTAAAAGTGAAATTGAAATATTGTTTACTTTGTTTCTGATTAGTTTAGTTACTTTTTCTGTTGCTCTTTACTTACATGGTTATGCACTTACAGTAGGAGTGAGTTGGTCTTGGTTATGGAACTACTGTTTCAATTGTTATGAAAACCAAAACCAAAGCAGGTGTTTAAAAAGAACAAAAAAAAAATTTAAAACTTGTATTCAGAATAAGAGTTATTTCATAACACTATTTAACAGATAAAATTTTGTATTAAATTAAAATGAAGCATTCACTTGTTTCCCCCACATGGAAAACTGCAAATGAATAAACTTTTAAAAAAAATTTTTCTGAACAGTCTGATTAAATAAGTAAATAGATTTACCATCATCTTATAAACATTATTTTTCATATTTCTTCAAAGATTTATTATAAAATAAAAAATATTAAGATCATAATATATTTTAAAATATAAAAATTTAGTTTTGTTTTTAAATAATAATAATAATGAAAAAATCAATCAAGAACTCTAAAATGTTTATCTTTTTGAAAAAAATTGGTGCATTTCTTAAATAATTTATCATTACAAAATTGTGCTTCATTATCATCATAAATAAATTTTGCATTTTTGGGCATCAAAAAGCCTATTAATTAGTACTGTGTGTTAAAAATAGGTTATTCGTGACATCTACTTCAGTTTTATTTCAGTTAATCAATATTACACCAATTTAATAATTACAAAAGCTATCCTATGATGATAACATGTGTCTAAATTGAAATTTTCTTTTAATTGAAAAATTTTTATGGTAATTTATAGGTTTAGTATTGCACAGCAAATTCTATGGTATGCCTGTTTAATTATTTATATGATTTAATATGAATTTTTCAAATTATTTAGGGTATTTCCTAGTCTCTACCACAATACTGGTGAAATTTAGTTATAAATACACCTAAACACCAAATTTTATTTTTGTAAAATCAAATGTTTAAAATTATGTTTAAATATTTTACATATTTATTACAAATGTAGTAATATTAGAATATATCGTTTTACAAATTCTTTAGTTTGTAAAATAATATGCAGTCAAACCTCAGGTTACAAACACCCCTGTTTACAAACAAAATTTTTAATGCCATATTTGCTCCAGTTGCCATATGATAGCTTTATTTCTGAACAAGCTACTTGGCGGAACTGGCCACAAATGGTTACTATACTTCCTATGTTAAAGAAAATTGACACCCCAACCAATCAACAACAGGGCTACCGATTCAATAGTAGTGCCGAGATTCACCTCGCATCACATCACAACACAAAACATCGATGACATTGTTATTCAAATTAGATTTCAATGTGCATGCGAGTAAGATAATACTTCCAGGTTTTGGTACACGTCACAATTCAATTTAAATGAAATTAATTAATAAAAACTGCATTAATTGACATTCACGTAATACAAATGACATCCAATAATTCATATTTAAAGGTGCTTAACTAAAATTAAATAACAAAAATCTATTATTAAATATATTTTTTAAAAATTATTTCTCATTAGTACATAATTGACAATTGCGTTATATTTAACAGTATTAATTAAATTCTAGAACTTTTAATGAACATCTTTTACGAAAACATGGGTATCTGTAAGCCAGAAAAAAAATTTAATTATCATACAAAAATATTATTAATTAATTTTCTGAATTTTCAGGAAAAGTGAACAATAGCAAATTATTGCTTCCATAAATGCATTTAATTTTATTTTTCAATTTAAATTAAATTATAAACCACAGTGCTAGAAACAAAGTAAAACTTACACCATAGTAAATTGAAATCAAAATTAATGATGTCACTGAGGTTAAACAGAAAATGTAAATCACATTATATTTGCTGTACTATGCTTCAGGCAGTGGTGCACTGCATATCTTTAGTCACACAGTTTGCTCGAGGTTGTCCATTTGTGTGTGGAGCTGGCAGCATGGCATTACTTCACAACAAACTGTTCTTTGACTTTGGCCATTTTTCTTGCTTTGCGCATTATTTCTTCTGTTTTTTCTTTTTATTCCATAAATCATCATGGGAACCTAAGAAAGCTAGTGTAAGTCTAAAGGCACAAAGAAAAGAGTGAAAATAACAATAGAAGTGTAGAAGGAGATCATACAGAAGCATGAAAATGGAGTTTGTGTCTCAGATCTGGCATCACAGTTCATCTTAGTAAAGTCATTGATCTGTACCATTCTCAAGAACAAGAAGGCAATAAAGAATGCTAATGTTGCCAAAGGAGTGGCTATGATCACTAAGCAAAGATCGCAGACCTTAAAAAAAGTGGAAAAGTTGCTCTTGATTTGGGTCAATGAAAAGCAGTTGGCCAGTGACAGTATTTTGGAGACTATCATTTGTGAGAAAGCAAGGCTTTTGCACCAAAATTTACATAAGAAAATTCAGGCTCAAGTTTTGAGACTGATGTGAAAAGTTTAAGAAGCAAAGTGGCTTACACAGTGTGGTTCGGCATGGAGTGGTTTCAAATGTGAACAAAAAAGATACAGAAAAGTTTGTAAAAGAATCTGGTGTTTATATGACTGCTGTTTATATCCCTGAGTAAGTGCTTAATTGTGATGAAACCAGACTGTTTTGAAAAAAATGACAAACAGAACATACATAACCCAGGAGGAAAAGATTGAGCCAATGAAGGACAGTTGTAGATCAATTTTACAACTAATATTAATTATTTATGTGAAGAATTATTGTAAAATGCAATATGGAAGATGGTAAGAGATCAAACTAAATCCCTAATGTATAATATGACAGTATCAGTTGTTATTTTTGAATTTTAAAAGATTTTGAGATTTTAAAAATGCAATATTATGAATTTGGGAAAAATCTGAAATACTCTAATAATCTAACATAGATAAAATATTTTAAACTTTCTGGAAACCCTCAGGATTACCATTTATATCCTCAGTTTGAGGAAAGATGTTAATGAATTGATAAAACAAAAAAGAGAGAGGGAGATTTTTTTTTCCTGTTTGTTAATACTTTAAAAAATTGGAAAATTTATTAAGGAAGAAATTAAATATATTTGTAGTTTGATAACAATTACCAGATTTGTTAATGAATAATAAATAAATAAATAATGGCTTTTTTTCCCTTTTCTTTTGGAGCCATATAATTTAACAGTTGTGAATTAATAACGGGATAAATTATCTTTCTTTAATAAAGCATTTTAATTTTAATAATTAGTGATCATAAAAATATAAAATTGTTAATTAGAAAAAAGTAACTAATTAAATACCTGGCAAAGGAATAGTAGATGTGCATAGGCAGTAAAATGCTGCTTTATTATGTCAATGTACAATACTTTAAGGGATATGGGGGGGCCAAGAATTTGTGTGGAGTTGGTCAGGATAAGTCATGGAGTTTAAAACAAAAAATTTGAGTTGGAACCCTGTATGTAACTGAAGTTATTTGGTCAAATGATTCCGAGAAATAACAAATTTATAAATTTGTAGCATTCATGAAATATAAGCAATAGAATTACTGATAATATATACAATTTATATATACTGTACGAGGGCTGTTCGAAAAGTTCGCGGCCTCAAATAGAACAACAAACAAAATAATGTTAAAACTTTTTTTATTTTTCAATGTAGTCTCCTTTGTTAGCAATGCACTTATTCCAGCGATGTTCTAGCTTTTTTATGCCATCACATTAGGTCGATTTGTCAAGGTGTGCAAAATACTCGTTCACTTCAGAGATGACTTCGTCATTTGAGTGGAATCTTTTTCCAGCCAAGAATTTTTTTAGGTTTGGAAAAAGGTGGAAGTCACTGGGGGCCAAATCAGGTGAGTACAGTGGATGTGGAACTAATTGGAAGCGAAGTTCGTTTATCTTTTGTTCAGTGATTCTGGTGGAATGTGCAAGTGCATTATCATGGTGGAACAGAACTTTTTCTTCTTCAAGTGTGGCCTCTTTTCTTTGATTTTTTTTCTTCAGTTTTTCCAAAAGTTCACAGTAATAGACAGCATTAATGGTCTTTCCTCTTTCTAGGTAGTCAATAAAGATGATGCCTTTAGCATCCCAAAAAACCGAGGCCATCACTTTCTCCACTGATGGAACTGTCTTTGCCTTCTTTGGTGGTGGCGAACTGTGGTGTTTCCATTGCTTCGGCTGTTCTTTTGTTTCAGGAGTGTAGTAATGGATCCACGTTTCGTCAGTAGTCACAAACCGACGCAAGAAATCCTGTGGGTTTTTCTGGTAGAAGTCCAAACACTCCTTTGACATCAAAGTACGAACATGTTTTTGCTCAGCGGTCAGCAGACGCGGCACCACCTTGCTGAGACCTTTGTCATACCCAAATTTTCGGTTAAGATGTGGTGCACTCAGTCGACAGAGATGCCTGTTGTCTCATCTATCTCACGCGTTTTCAAATGGCAATCTGCTAATACCAAATCATGAACTTTGTTGATATTTTCTTCAGTGACAGCAGTTGACGGCCATCCGCTGCGAGGGTCGTCTTCCACACACTCTCTGCCAGATTTAAAAAGGGCTTCCATTTTTTCACAGTGGTGTATGAAGGAGCAGACTCTCCCAAAACTTCATCCATGTCAGCTTTGATTTGAGATGGGGTCAACCCTTTTTTCATCAGGTATTTTATGACCGCACAAGTCTCTGTCTTCTCCATTTTTGACAAAGCATGTGCACACTGACTATCTGCTAAGCTGTCGTGGCAAAACTTTGACAAATCAAGTGGAAATTGGTATCATATCTCTAGCAAAGATGGCTGAATTATTCCCACCAAAAATTAAATTGATTGCAGTGCCGCATATAGGCAAGGCCGTAAACTTTTCGAACGGCCCTCGTACATTCATAATCATATTACATTTATAGTGCAGATTATGATGATTTTCTTCTAGAGAAGGTTTTCTTTTTATATCAAGCTGTTTATTATAATTTAATTTATTATACATTAATACAGTGCAATTAGAGCAAAGAGTATTTGATTTTTATGTATTTTAATCTAAATACTAAGATACAAATGACCTATAAAATGATTTCAAAAATTCTTTTGATTTTTAAATATTACATTTGAAGTTATGTGAAAATTTTAGAAATAAGATTGATTAATTTTAAAATGTGTTAATAACACAATGCAACAGTGAAAAAACATTTCTTGAAAATGTAGGCGTTCTTTATGTATTTAGACTTCCTGAATTTGAAAATGATACTCAAAACATCGTATTACCCACAGTTTTTGCACAAATCGCATATTTTGCCAATAATGATATCATATATAGTAGTACATGTATATGGCACACGAATCATGCAGAAGTAGAATATAAGTTTAAAACAACAACATATTGAAATATATACACAGTGAACAGATGCATACAGAGAATGTGGTACAAAACATGCACTAATATCACTCATTGCGTGCTTTCTTAGTTGTCATGGCGTGGCCCCTGCTTTTCTTTCCTCTTATGGCGAATTTCCGTTATGTGCTCACGGTGAAGCATCCAGCAGTAGTCGCCCATCATCCGAACATCCCAAGTTCCTTAGTATCGTCGTTCCATGTCCTTGATATCCTGATGGAATCTTTCACCCTGTTCCTCACTTACAGCACCCAGGTTTGGAGGAAAAAAGTCAAGGTGCGAATTTAAAAAATGTAACTTCAAACTCATTGAGCATTCGAGTATTTTGAATTTCATCAGCATGTTCTCAACTATGTCAATATATTTTTAGCTACGATTGTTTACCAGAAAGTTTTGAACCACACACTTAAAGGCAGTCCAGGCTTCTCTCTCCACGGCATTCATTGAATGAAGAAAATCTTCATCTTTTATTACTTTCCGAATATTGGGACCAGTGAACACGCCCTTTTTCAACTTAGCATCTGACAGGTTGGGAAACTTGTAACATAGATATTTGAAACAGTTGCCACACTTATTTAATGCTTTGACAAACTGCTTCATTATGCCCAATTTGATGTGCAGAGGTGGCAAGAGTATTCTGTCTCTTTCCACTAGAGGGTCACACTTAATATTTTTGTCCCCTGGAACCAATTCCAACCTTCGAGGCCACTGCTTTTGCTCCCAATGTTTGTCACGAGCTTGACTGTTCCATTCACAGATGAAACAGGGGAACTTGGTATATCCTGATTGTTGTCCTAGAAGCATACTCAACACTTTGAAATCACCACACACCATCCAGTTGTGATCCTCATAATGAATGGTATTAAGAAGTGCCTTAATGTTGTCATATGTTTCCTTCAGGTGCACAGAATGGCTGACAGGTATTGAGGTATTGAGGCATTGAAGTGTTTTCGTGTATATTATCATTATTGCAATATGCGATTTGTGCAAAAACTGTGGGTGATACGATGTTTTGAGTACCATTTTCGAATTCAGGAGGTCGAAATACATAAAGAACGCCTACATTTTCAAAAAAAGTTTTTATGACCTTGCAATTTGTTGCATTGTGTAAT
>NW_019384299.1:34721-104664 GCF_000671375.1 Centruroides sculpturatus | reverse complement strand
TATGTATATATATATATATATTTTTTTTTTTTTTTCAGAGACAAAACCATTTGTTGATTTATTATTTGAAACCTTAAATAACAAATCTTATCTCAGGCTTAATGCAACAAATAGTGGACCAATTTCTAATAATTTAGTTATGTCATCATTAGATGCTACAACCAATAATTCTTCAGCTTCTAATGCCAATAGTTCAACCATTAATGGCAATGCAGCCACAAGCAGTGGAAGAAGTTCGGGAAATCGTTTGTCACAGAATAGTACAACTGTTACTTCAGTCACTACTTCAGCTACATTTAAAAGTGATGTAAAGAAAACCAAAGAAGGGGTGAGAGAAATTTACATATATAATGTAACTTTTGATTAAGTTATAATTAAGATCTATAACAATAATCTGCCGTTTTTATTTTTGTGAAATTAATAAGAATGTTTCTAAGAAATTATTAAGATTTTTAATTTAGGAATATATAGTCTGTTTACTATAACTTTGTGCATGCTTCTGCAAGAAATAGTTTGCAAAAACAGTATCCTTTGCTAAAAACTGTCTCTGGAACTAAGTTTATGATAATTAACAGTTGTAAACATTTTTATTATGACACTGCTATTGCTTCTACAATGAGACAGGTAATGTGGAAAGATACAGAGGTGGTAGAGTATAGTAATGAGGTGGTTACTTTACATCTTTGTTTAATGTTCAAAGTTATAGCAAACAGACTACATCGAAGAATATTTACAGATATTAATGCTAAAGTAAATGTTAACAAATGTTGGTAATATATTTATTTTTAATATCAAATCAATCTAATCATTAAATTATTTTATTTTCAATTGTTAGTAAATAAATAATTTTTTTTTATGTAAATTAGTGGAATATAAATTATTTAAATACATATATTAAATTTTAAAAATGCATCTTATTTGAAATAGCTTAATTTTATTTAATTAAAAAAATTTTTTTACAATTTAATTTAATAGTAGATATGTTTAATAAATTTTTAATTTTTGTAGTTCTGCAGTGAACCAGAAGGTCGTGAAAGAAGACACAGATCAAGAAGCAGAAGTCGTTCTGGTAGTAGAAGCCCAGTTGGACGTGGAGGAATTAGGACAAGAAGTCGTAGTAGGTTAGTAAATATTCATGTAGAGGAAATAGATGGATACGATAATGCTGATGTGATTTTTATGATTATTTTATGAGTTTGTTGAGTAATACTTTTTCATCATTGATATAGATTTATGTTGAATCAATTACAGCTTTTTCAGTCATCAATTTACATTCATTTTGACTTGCTCTGTTTATATAAATTTTACTCTTTATCTATCAGTGTAAAACTACTTTTCTTTTGAAAAATCAATGTAAATGCCGGCTTTTCTTATTGTGGCAGAGAAAACATTACTTAATTTTGATTAATATTTATAATGTTTGAATATATTTTTCTTGTATTATTTTGTCACTTAAGTAATAAAAATTGACTTAACTCTAGAATTCCTAAACTTTCTTCTGCCATAGAATGCTTAAAGAAGACAATTTGTTCTCTGTTGTCAGGTCTAGTTTCCACACTTTATTTTATTATAACTTGAAGTTTTGGATCATCTCTTATTTTATAATGTATTTATAAAAATAATTCAATACAAATTTTATTTATTTTTCATACAATTTAAACAATAATGATGAGTTTTACTTGCTTATGAATAGCATGCAAGGTATTTATCACACAGCATGTATGTTGTTTGTTCAATTTTTTAACATTTTGCATTCATGTCTGTTTTTGTTCCAGAACATTGTTTTTATCTTCACTAAATTGTGAAAGGCAAATAAATTTCTCTCCTGCTACTTCAGAGAACTTCTGTATAAATTCTCTTCAAGCAATTTTGTTTATTGACACATTTTTGCATAAAACATATACATTGATTGCAGCTAAATCTAGCACATTATAAAGAATGCACAGGCAATTATATAGACGATGTCTTGATAGAATATTGCCTGGCTATTTCATTTACAGTGTCAGCAATATATTTTGTGTTATTGTGATATAATACAGTTTCCAGTGGTTTGTTTTCACTGGTTACAGTAGGATTTGCAGGATAAAGAACAAAGACATTTTTTCTTTTTTTCTTAATGGTCACTATTATGTAGCAAATAGTTGTCTGATGCAATATACTGATCATTATAAACTTCATCATTGTCTACTGTATCAGGATTTGTAACACAGAAAATCTGGTGTCTTGAATGTTTCGTGATTCTGAGAGATATATCATGATTCTGACATCAACTATATTTGTATTCACGAAGTTTACTTCTTGACCAGGAAGGACTGTTTGTATTAGTTATGTCAGCATCATTATCTAAGTCATTGGAATTTTCAACACTCCCAGAGTCATTTATCAGATGTTCAAGCATATAAAAGTAATCATCACCACTTTCTTCATCATCTAATTCATTGTCAAGAATACTCTGTAATTTGATAATTTCTTCACTTGTAAGATGAACTAAATTCATACTGAACATTTAAGCAACTGGTAGCAGAATTAAATCTCACCGTATCTAAAAAATTGTACATACAAAAGAAGATAAAAGAATGAAACAAAAGCAACAAAACAAAAAATGTGACTGAAACTTGGACGTTTTTTGAAGCATTATCTATATAAATAAAAGTAAGAAAATTAAAAGGAGAACAATAGCTGGAAACAAATAGTTGCAGAATTGAAATTCAATTACTTTTCAAGAAATAATACACACAAATAAGCAAAAACTGATAATGGAAAACAACACACAACTACACTTTTTAGAAATGTTATTTCCTTGATATTTACACACTTTTATAAAGGGGACAAACTGTTCCCATTGGGCATTTAAGGGGATATGTAATATTTTATATAAATAAAATATGAAAATAAAATTATATTTTTGATAATAAATAGTTAACATAAAAAGGTGAAATGTCACAAAAGCATTTACTGCCCTAATAAAAATTAATAAAGTATCAGCTAATGAAAACTTTTCTGGGGACAGTTTGTCCCCTCTGGGCATTGTAATGTTAAACCGAAAAATTTTTTTTTAACGTTTACTAAAAAGATAAAATTGAAGATGGAATTATATTCAGTTAATATTTTAAAAGTGAAATTGTGATCAAAAATTCATCTAAACTCTAAGAATATAGTGTAAATATATACTAAATTTATTCACCAGAAATTTTTATTACATATAAAATGTATATCTAAATATTTAAACAGTTTAATACATAACATTGAACATGTGTATTTTTATTGACCATTGATAGTTTTTAAATGTTACAAGAAAATTTGTTAAAACATACTAAAATATATTTCTCTAAATTGTTTATTTACAGAGAAAATGATGATAGAAGAGGTAGACGATTTGCAGAAGATGATAGAAGAAGGAGAGTATCAGTGCGTCGTTTTGAGAACCGTTACAGAGATTTCAGAGATAGACGTCTGCAGGATAATACTGATCGAGATAGAAGTAGAGAACGTGAAAGAGAACGAGATCGTGAATCGCGGTCAGCAAGAGAGAGAACTGGTAGAGATAGAACAGTTCCTAATGAAAGAGATAGAAGCAGGTCAAGAAGTGGAAGTTGGAGTAGAAATAGATCACGATCTCGATCAGGTACTTGGTCACGATCGCCTTCACGTTCCCATTCACGATCTAGATCTAGGTCTAGGTCTTGGTCAAGATCTCGAGATAGGTCAAGAGGTATGCTATGAAATTATTACTGTAAGATTAACTTTGATATTAATTAACATGAAATTGATCTAGCATTCTAAGTCCATGTAAGATATTACTCTTATTACTTTTTCTTACATAATAGGACATTATTCTTAATGGGATATGTTTATATGATAATTGGACTAATTAATTTTAATAATTTATAAAAAAAAAAATTATCTGTGCACTTTTTTTATATACAGTATACATTTTGATTTTAGATGATATAATTTATATAAATGTTTATCTTTGGTATTTAAATATTATTTTATATTTTTCTCTGATTTTTTGCAGTTTAAATTTTAGTTCCTAAATTATTGCTTCAATCCTTTACATAATTTGTTTGTTACTTTTTTGATGATTCAGAGATGCAGTTTTATTTTATTCTGGAACTGTTGGAAAGAATAAATTTTATACAAAACTAATTAATAATTTTATTATAACAACAACAAGCTTAAGTAAATACATTATTTATATAAAATGAAATATATCATAAAAGAAGTTTGGAGAAAAAATTGAATTTGTGAAAAATGAGATTATAAACTTACATTTTGAATTTTTAATTATCTGATTTAGAAAATAAATTCTGAAATTTGTATTTTGAGTTTTTAGTTTACATTGTCATACACAAATGATACAAATGTTATGCACAAAACATTTCAGTATTTTAATTCTTTACTTTTATTTTACAAAGTGTGGTATCAAGAAAATAATTATAAATTTTTAAAAAAAGATTTTATTCAAATCACACACATACTTAGTTGAACTTATTTTATAATTAAATTGAATCATAAAACCATTTAAGAATTTAATAGATAAGCTTATGAAAATGCAAAGAATGTACTTGCAATCATTCCTTTACCAATTATAAAGTATTATTTGAGAAAAGATTTTATCATGATGATTAATGAGTATTTAGTTAGTTTTAAACATTGCTACTTCATTCTTTACTTATAAAAATTATTTTTGTCACATACATGATATAATTTGTCACAATTGAGAAATCTGAGCAGTGTAAAATTCCTGATTTTGGAGCCTGTCAGCGAGTGCCATTAATTTTAAAAATCTCTTAAACTAAGCAGGTTAATTTATAAACAAATATACTGAAAAGTAAATGATATACAAATGGCTTGACTACAATTATTATTTGAAAATTAGTTGCTTATGAAAAATTACTATTTGATGTTTTTATAAATAAGTTTACGCTCATCAATAAAATAAAAATTTTAGTAAATATTTGTTTATTTTGTAAAAATATAGATAGGAATCGTAATGAAGCTCATGAAACTCGTTCACGTGGAGATACAACTCAACTGACTGTAGATCATGGTGATACAGATTATCGTTTAGGAGCACATTCAACTGTACCTGCTGTTCCTGCTGCTTCGGCTGTTGCACCTATTCCTCCTGTTTCTTCAGTTCCTTCTGTTTCATTAGTTACTACAACAGAGGTTGTAACCACTCTAGCTACTACACAGTCTACATCTAGTGAAACTAATCAGTTTGTAGGGAAAACAGCTAAACGATGTCGCGATTATGATGGTAAATTTCATTTATATATATATATATTTTATCCTTATTATTATTTATTTCTTTTTAATCTAGTTATTTAATAACATAAATTTATAAATGTTGCTATCTAAAATATGTGAATTTAATTGAATATTCAAAGATTTATTCCAGACTATATGTTGAAGGCTAAATTTGACTATTAGACAAAATTATTCATGTCCTAAATAAAATACTTAAGTACATGAGCAGTCTTACATTATAATTTTAAAATATATAAGATTTTGTATTTTATTAATGCCCATATATTTTTTATAATTATCTTTTTTTGCTAATGTTTCTACTGTTATTATTTCTTTTTCTCAAGAATAATTTTTCCAATGTTAATGATTTTTATTCTTTCTTGTTGTTTTCTATTTAAATGACTGCATAAGTATATTTTATTTTTGGTTTAGGTATTATGATGATGTATTCTGTTTATTCTGCATCAAATAATGAATTTTTATATGATAAAACATTGTGCAAGAGAGAGAATTTGTTATTTCTAATTTTCTGAACATTATTTTTATTTAGAATTGACTTCTGTTGTTCATTAACAAAGCATTTTTTGAGGAAATATAAATTTTTAATTGTTTTCTTGTCGATGTTTTTTAGACATCATTTACAAGTTTTTCCTAATCACTTATAAAGTCAAAATTATTTACCATATTTTAGTAAGTTTTTCTCTATTTATTCTCATCTTGCAGAAAATTTTTTTGCCCCCCAAAATCTCTCTGCAGACTGATTACATTTTAATTTTCTTGTTGATATCTTAATATGTTGTTGATACTTTGTAATAATTTTTGGTTACTAAAGATATTTTTAATAAGGAATTCATTCTCATTTTGATTTTTATTAATACTCTGTAGAGTTATTCTTAAATAACACAGAAAGAGATTGGATAATAAGATATTTATTCCAGATCTTAAATGACAAAATATTGTTAAGATCTATGTATCTAACTAAAATTGTTTGTTAATAAATAGAAAAATGAATATTTTTTTGTACTTTAATTAAAATTTTTGATAATTATGAGAAACACTTTATTATTATTATATTCAATTATTTCGTTAGATTAGAATTTATTAAAATAATAATACTTGATTTTTTACACAAATTTATAGAAATGGGGTATTGTATGAGAGGTGATCTTTGCCCTTATGATCATGGAAATGATCCAGTAGTAGTTGAAGATGTATCTGTTTTGGGATTTGGACCAAATACAGCAACTGCTCCACCTGTTTCGCAACCATCAGGTACGATTTATGTAACAACTATAATTATGTTATTGTAAATAATTTTATTTTGAAAACTTAATAATAATTTTATTATTTAGGTAATAATATACACACAAATACAATGCATCATGTTATCACTCCAATTATTGGACAGCCACCAACACGATCTCCTCTGCCACCTCCACCACCACCACAGCCTGGTGTGTATGAAACTTACATATGTATTTTTATTATTAATAGTTATGTAAAGTGTGTTAATTAATTTAATTTTACTTTTGTTTGCACTTTTTAATGAGGTAATGTATTTTTGAGTGAATGGGTATTATCTTAAATTTTGTAAGATAATAAATGAAAGTAATAGTAAAACTATTACTTTCATTTAAAGTGTTAAAGTGTTTTTATTAAATTTTTTTAGTTAAAATTTTTACTGTATTTNTGAATTATATTATAAACAATATTTAAATAAGATTCTCTTTTATAAATATGATAAATTGTATTTTATATAGATCAAATTTACTGAATCTGTTGGTACAGTAAGAATTAATTTTATTGTTTGATTATAAAAATGAATTAAATTTAAGCACCTAAATTTTTTATATTCTATTTAAAATATAATAATCTTAATTTTTTAAATTTTAAAATAAAAATTAAATAAAACTTTGTGTTATAATTAAATCTCTGAAATACTTAGTTGCTGAGCAAAAGTTTATTTTAAATTACAGAATAGAGTAAACAACTGGGTTGTAGTAAATTTTAGTTATTTGAATTTACTAAACTCTTTTCATCAATAAACACCGTGGGTTGCTGAGAAGCATTGCTATACACAAATGTTACTATGTTACTAAATGTTACTAAATATATATAAATACATAAAAGTATATATAAAAAATACATAAAATATATAAAAGTATAAATGTTACTAACACAAACAAAGTAAAATATAAAATAGAATACAAAATGGAACAGTTTATAATGAATGTTTCAAAAATCAGTCACCTGCTGATGGCCTATACATTACGCTGAAAACATTTGTGTGTAGCAAATAAATGCTTCTCAGCAGTCCAAGATGTTTATTAATGAATTATTCTTTCTGCTGAGTATTGGTTCAGTTGTTAAATTCTTTTCTTTTAGTCATTAATTTAACGTGCACATTAGCAAGGAAAAGTGTGTTTAGAAACTTTAACTAAAAGAGATATATTAAAATTCTGCAACTTATTGTTATATATATACAGGTAACCCCCATATAACACGGGAGTTACATTTCAAAAAATTGTCGTGTTATGCGAATCCGTGTTAAACGAAACAAAGAACTTGTGCGAAAAGGGGTGTTAGGTTCCAAAAATTAAAAACATGCTGTTAAATCCTTATTTAAATCGGATTTACTATTCATTTTTTTTGTAGGTAAAATACTTATTTGTTATTTATGTAAATATTTTACCAGAGGATTATTCATCCTATATGATGATCTCAGCATGAGCATCATCAGCTGGTAACAGTTTTTGGGTGCATTCATTAATAGCGATCACTCTGCAACGGGAGTGCGCTGCTGTTTGTAGGCATTTAGGAACGATGGAGGAATCTATAATTCTAAAATGAGCTTTTAGAGGCAAAAGAAGGGTTCCAATTGTAAAATTTAACCATTAAATGGATTATTGTTGAAAGAGCATTCAAAGTAGCCAGGAAAACAATTAGGATGCTTGTGTGGAGTTACGCGGAAGTATAAAAGAACGCACCCTTTATTACATTTCATGTTGTACGAGGGTTTTACCCAATTTTCGAACCATGTTAGAGTGAACCCGTGCTATAAAACCACCGTGTAATACGGGGGATGTTCCCAATTCTCGAACTGTGTTAGAGCGAATCCGTGCTATAGAAGTGCCGTGTTATACGGGGGTTACCTGTATATAGAAATTTATTTGTTAATATACTGTCAAAAAACTTATAACTTAATCTAGGAATAATGTTTGTATAACAAGTTAATTTTGTGACATTGACATGAAAGTAATGTAAGATTTATTTGAAAATTTATTGAACTGTTTATATTAATATTACAAAGAATTTACTATTATTATAAGCTCTTAAAATATTTTGTATTAAAATTTTTCTTTCAGAACCATATATTCCCGAACCTTATAATCCAGAAGCTCCAGGAATGGATCGCACACCTCGTTTACCGCCACCTTTTTGGACTCCGACAGGTCCTCCACCAATTCGAGCATCAGGTCCACGGGGACCAGCACCTCAACTTCCTCCTCCATCAGCATTTCTTTCAAGCCATCCTCAAAGAACACGAGAACTAATTGGAGTTCCTACAGTAGATGATACAAGAGACTTAAGTAAATAATTTTGCATTATTTTTTGAAATTATAGTTTTATACTAACAAAATGAAATCAAATGCTTGGAATTTATTAGATTTAAATTTTGTATTGTAAGAAATCATATTCTCTGAATGCACTCCCATATTTGATATTATGCCATCAGTTTCTGATTTTAAATTTTGAAGTGATATTGAGCATGTATATGTAGGGATATAGTTTTAAATTGCAATCTTGTTATTTAAAACAAAAATATAAAATTAAATAACTTATGGCTATTTCTTGTTTCCTTTTTTATTTGTAAAAAAATACAAACTTAAATACAGTAGAGTGTCATTTATCCAAATCAGTTGGGACTGTGGTTGTTTGGATAACTGATTATGTACAAAAAATATATTAACCTATCCCATGTTGAAATTTTTCTCCACTGTGTGTCACTTTGCATTGAATTTTCATCAATGTTAAGCCTAACATAAATTTTTTAAAATAATAATCGTGGCTATTGTATTGTTAAAAATTATTTCTTTATTTTGTACAAACAAAATAAATATATTGAAAAATATAAAAACAAAAAAATTATATTTTGGAAGTTAATCTAGTATCAAAAATGTTCGATTCAGCACAACACAGTCTGACTGGAATGCTTTTGGTTAACCGATGTTTCGGTTGATTGGCTTTTGGATAAACGACACTCTACTGTATTTTTAAATTTCTGTATCTGCATTAAACTTAATATTTGTTTTAAATTTCTACAGATGTTGATTCTCCAAAAATCAGTAATAACAACAGCAGTGGAAACAACAATAACAACAACAGAATGGTAATCGAACCTCAACGGCCAGTGTTGAATATGCCTTGTAGTCAAACAATAGCAACAACAGCTTCGAGTGGTCTAATTACTTCCACAGGTGCTCCTCACATTAATCATTCGAATGAAGCTAATATGAAAAGGAGACCATTTGACTATAGTAGATTAGGACCTAGAAAACAAGCAAATATGAATAATGATAGGTGTATATTAGAATTAAGAAAAGTTCCAAGGCATCTGAATTCTATAGCTCATTTAAATAGTCATTTTTCAAAATTTGGAAACATAGTGAATTTACAGGTATGTAGATATTTAAATTTTATCATTTCACTTTTGATTTGTTTAAGTGTTCTGTTAGAGCATTGTTGATAATATTTTTATCTGACTTTAATAAGTTTGGATTATACTGGATTGGTATTACTTTTTTGTAATCTAATGTACATTTGAGTAGATATACTTTTGAAGCTTTGTGGAATTTTTCTGTTGTTATTATTACAGTAGAACCTCGAAAACTCGGCCTAATGTGGACCGAAGGGTGGGCGAGTTTGTGAAAATGCCGGGTTATCGGGAATGGGGTTAAAAAAAATAAGTACGAGTGTTTCCTCAGAAAATACTGTACTGTACTTATATACTGTACTTATATGTATTGTTTACTTGAGAATATAACAGAGAATAAACTGCCCAAATACCCTTAAACAAAGGAAAACCACGTCCTTTATGAAGGCATAGAGCCTTTACTACATAAAAATAAAAATTAATGAATACACTGTGTACAGTAATTTACCTGATAACACAGACCTCAGAAAAATACTTTATGAGAGCTTTTATACTTTTATAAAGCTGTCTATAATGAAAATTAATTAACTAAGGATTTTTTTTGCCCTGTTAGGGTGTGGCCGAGTTATCCGGAGTGCCGGGTTATCGAGAGCCGAGTTTTCGAGGTTCTACTGTATAAGTTTTTTAATGATGAATTTGTTTAGAAATATATGGAAACTGTTTAGCTATCTTTGCAAATATTAGATTTGTTTTACTTTATCAAATTGAAGAGCACTGTTTAACATTTTCAAAACAATTATAAATACAGTTGAATGTGTATCTATCTCGAATCTCAAGAGAATGAGAAAAAGAATTTGAGATGGTAGGTTTTGAGATATAGATGTTCTTACATAGTAAACAGTAATAGATTTGATTGGAAGTACATTATACAATACTGTACATACCTGTGTTAGATATAAATAAAACATACCTTAACAGAAATAGTTTGTTAACAATTTTTATTTTTGACCAATATGACATAAGCCAATCATAGAAAAGTAGCATTAATTGCAACTATGTACAGTATTTCAAGGTGTTTCTGAATGTCAGTTTAGATCAGCATTTCTCAAAGTGGGCAATAATGCCCCCTTGTGGTCAATGAGTAAATCTTAGGGAGGAACTGGAGGCAGGGTATTGAATGGTGACTAAAGGCAAAATTGGGGTCACTGAAAGCCGTTCCCTTTCCTCTCTTAAACTGATAAGAGGAAACATTGTGTTTAATGATTTCCAGATGTTGAGAACAATGTACGGTAAGGACACAAAATGTGAGATTCATAGAAAAGTTTTCCTAAGAATATTTCCAAACCTTTCTCACACAAGAGAAAATGGGTTAGGGGCGTTGGGTATAACTTTATGGAACAAAGGGGGCAGTGGATCGAAAAAGTTTGGGAATCACTGGTTTAGATTATCAAAATATGCTGAGCTTTGAATTTGTAATTGACACTTTAGTCCATAATTAGAGATACAGAGGTTTTGGGAGAAAATTATTTAAGATAAACATGTTTGAGATAGATAGGTTCAACTGTATTTTGTTTCAGTTAAGCAAATTAAAAATAATGGTTTCTTACAATGTAAAGCATATATTTTATGTCATATCCTGAAGATATTTTATAGCTCTAATAAATGGAAAAATTTTGCCTTTAATGTCTGATTTTATTTTAGTACTGAGTTAATTTTAATTTGTTTCCAACAATATCTGAATACAAATTTATTAATTAAACATATTTTTGAATTAGGTTTGTTATGATGGAGATCCGGAAGCAGCTTTAATTCAGTTTAATAGTCATGCCGAAGCAAATGCTGCATACAGAAGCACAGAAGCCGTTCTTAATAATCGTTTTGTAAAAGTATTTTGGCATAATAAAGATGGTACAAATAATTCAAATCAACAACCACAACAGCAGCAGCAACAACAGCAGCAACAACCACCACAGCAACAGCAGCAACAACCACAACAAGCTCAGAATCAACAAAAACAAACTCAGATATCTCAGTTACAAGAGCAGAATGGAATTTCTGAAACTAATTTAACCAAACCAAGTGTGAAAGAAAGGCTTGGACTGCAACTCAATATATCAAAAGCAAATAGCATTTCACATTGCAATCAAACAGCTAATAGTACTTTGGAAGAAGCTACAGAAAGGGTGAGTTTCATAATTTATTTTAGTAATTGATTGATGTAAAATATATATTTTTATTAGATTTTTAAAAATCTTTATTGTTTTAATTTGATAACTGAATGCTGGGTTCTAAAAAGTAAAGATGAAAAAGATTTTTAGAATAAATTTTATAGTAATATCATAGTAATGATTAATGTTTATAAAGTAAACATTATATAACCAAATGATTGCCTAAATATCGAGCTATAATATGGCTAATTAAATGATTGGTATAAAGTAATTTGACACTAGAGGTAGACGTTAGGCACCATCTCTTAAGTAAATTAATAATTATAATTAAATTCTTTTATTCCAGAAGGTTCTAAATTTATTTAATAGTTTATTTATTTAATTATAATTATTAATTTACTTAAGAGATAGTGCCTAACGTCTACCTCTAGTGTCAAATTACTTTATACCAATCGTTTAATTAGCCATATTGTAGCTCAATATTTAGGCGATCGTTTGGTTATTTAATGTATACTACTCGGGCTTTGCGATGTTATTATTTATGTAAACATTATGGCCAATTTAGAAAAGAAATGATAAAAATGTTGGGATGATATATAGTTGATAATAAAGTATTTTGTTAAGTTATTAGTTTTTTCAGTTTATTTTTAGTAAAAAAGTTTACATGTGATAAACATGTTATGAGTAAGTAGGAAGAAGAAAAATGTATTGCATCAACACACAAAAAGTTTAATATTGAAGTTAAATTTTTGGTAATAAAGAGCAAAAATTCAAAAGCAAAAAAATATTAAATTATCAGAATATTTTTATCAAAATTTATAATAATGAATTTTACAGTTTTAAGATAGTTTTTGCTCTGTGAAATTTTTTAAAAATTCATTATTATTTATATCAAAATTTTGTAAAGCTCAAGAAATAACTGACAGTTCTTTTATATTAAAAACTAGCAGATGAGCCTGGTGTTACTCTGACAAAAAGTAACAATAGTGAAGATTAAGATTATTAGATTATAGCCAATCTTACCCATTTTCACTCAGTGCAAGAATTAGGTCTCCCTCTTCCGTGACTAAGTAGAAAATTTTTACATATCTGTTTACCACACCAGGA
The DNA here is from genome assembly GCF_000671375.1 of Centruroides sculpturatus. Classification (NCBI taxonomy): domain Eukaryota; kingdom Metazoa; phylum Arthropoda; class Arachnida; order Scorpiones; family Buthidae; genus Centruroides; species Centruroides sculpturatus. The sequence continues at coordinate 91,479 of NW_019384299.1, read as the reverse complement.
TAATGATAATTAAGACTCGCTGCAACCATTAAGTGATGAATAATAAATCTCTTTCTGGGTTCTTCTTCAGGTTTAATAAATTTGAAAAATAAGCTGGATCTTCCAGAATCATTCATAAATATAAATTCAAACATAAAATTGAACATTGAGATGAAGAGTTCGAATAAAGCAAACTTATGCGCATGTGCTTCCCGTGTCAACTTTATATACAATGGAACACTAAATATTGTTGAGAATTTTTAGAAGGATCTAAAAATACGTTAAATTTTCCGCATAAATGCAAAAAAGGCATCTAAAATAGTACAGTAGAAGCCAAGTTCTTCAGAGTAATCCTTAACCCTCTCTCTACCCCCTCCGTGGTGGGAATGAAAAATGCAAAAAACTGCATATAAAATAGTATAATAGAAGCTGAGTTTGTCACAGTAAGCCTTAATAAGATGTAAAATGCATTTAAAATTTTTTTTTCAATTTCAAATTATTAAGAAAATTTTTAAAATATAATAAATGTATTCTGCTGTAAAGATAGATATTTGCCTAAATGGAATTAATATTTAACTAAGTAAATGTCTAATTCAATGAAAAATAGATTTTGGGAAGCTAAATTGTCATCGGTATAATTTTAAGTTAAGAATGATGTTAGGTCAAAAATAAGCCAAAGTTATGATGCATTTTGTCTTGAGTTTATGTATTGCTTGCTAAAAAAAATATCAATACTTCTATTGTAAAATTAAAAATATGATTAAAAGATGAGTTCACAGTACTTTGTAATGTTTATATCTCTCTTTTTTTTTATTTTCATAAGTCTGTAGTATTTTCGCCCACTGGTAATCTCTCAAGAACAGTATTTAATCCATCTGTGTTAAAGAAAACTAATGTGCCATCGTCGTTGTCATCTCTTTTACCTAGAAAATCTAAAGAAGAACAGAAAAAGGTACTTTATTCTGTTATTTTTTTAATTTTATACTAATATATTAAATATACAAAATGAAAAATTAACTATTCCATGTTATAATAATGATATATTGAAAGCAAAATATCTCTATCTACACTAATAATCTAATTTGGTCTTGATTATTAGATGCTTATAGATTTTATATTATGTTATTTTCTTATAATTAACTTAATTGTAAGTAAATTTTCTGGAAAATTTGTTGTTTACTTTTCAGTTATATGAAATGTTTATGATTAGAATAAATCTTCAATGTTTATGCCTTGGATTTGCATGTTAATAAGCATTATTCAGCAATCAAAAATAAGATTATTTATACTTCAAAAAAGATAATTACTTAAGTTTGTTTGCATGTTTTTTTTTTAAATATATTTTATGTATTTAAACATACATTCTTTGCTTGAATTAAAATAAAATAAAGGGTCTTCCAAAAAGAATACTACCATTTTAAATTATTTAAATTATGTTAATTATTATCCAAGAACATCATAACTTATATTAAAACATTGGAAAACAAACCAAGTTTCATATTTGCCTATTACACTTTCTCAATGCATGCACTTCATGTCATAGGGCACACATCCAACTGATACTTAAATTCTTCGTATGCTTGCTACTGCATATGTCTGTTGTCATTCCTTCTGTAGCAACCATAATTCTACAGTTCCTGCAGATTACTCATGTTACACAATGATGAATGATATTGACTGGATTAANTGCACTTCATGTCATAGGGCACACATCCAACTGATACTTAAATTCTTCGTATGCTTGCTACTGCGTATGTCTGTTGTCATTCCTTCTGTAGCAACCATAATTCTACAGTTCCTGCAGATTACTCATGTTACACAATGATGAATGATATTGACTGGATTAAGAGGGAACAAAGACCAACCTCCTTGTATGCACTATATTGTTCCTAAACATTCCATGCACATACAAAATTTAGAAAAAATATAATTGTACTGTAATTTACAAATTTAAAACTCCAGTAGTAATTTTTACAATATTTAAATTCTAAGTAAAATTAAGCTTAAAAATAATTTAATTAAAAACACATTTATTATTTTTTGGTATCTGCTCTTTTAAAATTACAGTTTTTAGTTAATCATGATTTATGAATTATGTCTGTAGCATTTCTTATGAGTTTATTATAGCTAACAACATGCGATATATGTTAGATGATACTAATATCAAATTTAGTATGATAGCATTGTAGATTCATGTAAATAGCAATTAATTGTAAAGGAATATTTCTAAACAGGCATTGAAGGATGCAATTAATTTATCTTGGTGACTATATATATAAAATGCAAACATTCATTCTTAGTTTAATTTAAACATTAAGGATATGAAATTTGCTTTTGAGCAAATAAAAATTGTATTTTTATAACATTTATAAAATGTTAATATGTTATAATTATTCATAAATTTCATTACAGAATGCTCTGAAAAAGAAGATGGAAGTCCAGAAGAAAAGGCAGCAACTTTTACAAACTAATGTTCAACAACATAAAGTATGTTTGATGACTTAAGATTAAAATAATTTTGAATATAATTCACAGCATTCATTCATAGTCTATAAATTTATCTATTCAAAATAAGAAATTAAGATGTAGACAAAAAAATATGTATAATTCAATTGTAAAATTATTTTTATTAAATAGGATTATAGATTTTAAAATTATTAAATTTTTTTAGTTAAAATTTTTACTGTATTTATATGTAAAGTATTTAACATTTGGATTTGGCCAATTTGACTAATTATGCTTTTTTCTTACATAGATGCATGCATACATGCATTTATGTAAATCTTTATGTAATATGCATTTATGTAGATCTTTATGTAATATGCATAAATGCATATTACATAAAGCTTTTAATTTGAATGTTCTTTGGTAATTCAGCAGTCCAGTTTTTAAAATGAATTTGTTTAAAAAGTTTTGAAATATTTTTCTCTTTTTTTTAGTTATTGGTTGAAAAATTAGAGAAATGCAAGAATGAAAAAGAAAAAGTAGACATAAAAGAGGTGTGTGTATAAAAATTTACTTTTGTAAATATTTTAGGTTAGAGTAAATGAAACTGTTATGTTCAGTTTCTAAATTGTTTTTAGAGATTGTTTTGAAATCTCAATTATGGATAGATATATCATCATAAATAAGTCTTATTTAAATAAATTTTATATATTAGGAATTATATTTTAACTTTATAAATTTGTGTTATTTTTTTGATTTTTTATTATTCAGTTGTGTAATAAATTCCTTTTTAATCTGAAAATTTTTTTGACAGAATAATTATAGTATAATTTCAAGCAATATTATTTGTCAGTTTAAGTGGCATTAAAAGTTAGCTTTGTAATAGGAAATTATAAAAAGACTTAAAAATTAAACTTCTATTTTATGTTTTATAGAGAGAATTTTATTCCAAGAATAAGTTTAAGGAGAATCAATACGATAATCTTGATGGTCTTCATCAGTGGTGTCACTCATATAATATCATGGGTCACTAAATACAGTTTTAGAGTGAGAGTGAGTTGCAGACAAAAAATAGTATATTATGCAATTAGTTTATAATATAGGTGATTATGGCATGAATGGAAGTTTGGCACATGAGCGGAGCAAGAGGGCCAATTTCCATGAATGCTATAATCACCTATATTATAAATGAATTGTCATACAGTGTTTTGTGGTTAGATTACACTTATAATACTATACTTATGGAAATCAAAATCATGTAGAAATAGTGTTTGAGGCACCCGTGCTATAAAGTCTTGCTGTAGAAATTTTATGGAATGAGTGCTGCAAACACTGTTTATACATGATTTTGAATTCATGTAATTTGAATTCCTTAAGTATAATGTTATAGGTGTATTCAATCACAAAGGTCTTTTATGTATATTCAAAATGAACTTATTTAAAATTTTATATTTATTTATTCTTTAATGAATTTACAAAAATTAAAAAATGTATATTATCTCTGTGTTATTATCAAATGCTATAGCAAAATTTAAAATTAAAAAATTAATTTTTTTTACTAGAAACTTGGCATCTGGCAGAAACAATTTTATTAATTGTGGGTGTAATTTTTTGCAATAAGGATGTTTTTAGTATAGATGTTGAATGCACATTTGTTAATCTTGCTGTATGTGAACTTCTATTAATCTTTCAACTGGAAAGTAGTTGTTGACATAAGTAGTATGTTGTGCAATGTTGCCATATCTTTCAGACATGAAATTGACAATTTTTTGAGTAAACCTGTATATGGAACAATAAAATTTTTAGTCACTGACTTGAAAAGTAATTTGCAATATATTAAAAATTTATTTTGTATTTTTTAAAATTTTATTTTATTATTTTAATAACATCATCTTCAAGTTTCAGGCAATGGCTACATTATAAAGTCTCTGGGGCCATATGTTTGACACCACTGCTCTGCATAAATAATATAGTCCATATATAATAAGTGATTAATTAAAAAAATTAAATTTTTTTTAATAACCAAATTACAGTACATGTTTCAAACACAATGGGAAATGACAACATAAACACATTCTGTTGTCATTTCAACACTGTGTTTCAGATAAAGTATTCGTAGTGTGTACTAGTGTTAATATGTATGCTTACCATAATTTATTTTTGGAAAATAACAAAACAAAATGAATATACAGTTGACCCCCGTATAACGTGGTAGATACGTTCCACTTTATAAGAATTTCACGTTGTAGGAATCCTTAAATACATGAGCCAATTACAGCCCGGCATGTGTGCAGTTTAGAGACTACAGCTGTTTGAAAGGTTTTCTTCCATAAAATTAATCGATTATAGACTAATTTGACTCAACATTTCCAAAACACATATAATTTTTTGGGAATAATCTGTATAAATTATGCTATAAACAAAAAATTGTAGGATTACTAAAGCTTAGTTCACACTGAGCGCGATTCGCTGGAGAAAGCGAAAAACAGAGCGAATAACCGGTCAAACATGACTCGTTTGACAGGTTATTCGCTCTGTTTTTCGCTTTCGCCAGCGAATCGCGCTCAGTGTGAACTAAGCTTTACCGAGTGTGCACCGTTCGACGATGCCATTGCTTAAGCTTGTTTTCGTCACGGAGCGGCACACCAGTGGGTGCTCTTTCTAATAAGTTATTTTTCTGCAAAAAATTCCCTGAACTTTGGAGACATCATTAATAGAAATCATTTTTATGGCCGTTGAATAAGAAATGTTTTTTTCACAAGAAATGTATAAAATTACAGTACTGTATTAGACTTACAGTACCTAATTTGTATACTGTACAGACGATAGTGAACTCAACTTACCTGTCTAAACTCTCCGTAGCGTGTAAGTAGTTCGGCTGCTCATCTACTATTGGTCCAAATTTGACCAATCCTGTCGCGACACGAGTCGGCGATGATGTTTTACCACATTTTAGGAGTCTCTTTTAGCGTCTTTATATGAATACGGTTGCAATTTTTTCTCCACGATATATGAATCCACATTATATGAACCCGCATTATAGGGGGGTCGACTATAATTGTATTGAGATTGAAATTATTATAATTAATTATTTAAATGTATATACAGTGGAATCTGGTTTTAATGGATCACAGAACAACAGATTTTTTTGGAATAATGGATTTTTTTCTCCACGTTCTGCCAAATCAATGTAATTTTACCTCTTTTTAACAGATCTGGAACTCAGAATAATGGATATTTTCTAGCTCCATTTTCAGTAAAAATTGTATTTTTTAACATTTAATTAATAATTGGATGTTTCTGGATATTGAATTTTAAAAAATAGATTGCACGCTGTGCAACATATTTTCATCGTGACAATCATGTAGTGCATAATCGTCATGATTCTCACATTGCAGCTACACATTAGTGCCCTTTTGTAGCACATTGGTTAGTGAGGGAGAAACTACTTCTGGCTTAACACTTTCAGAATGTGTGTGCAAGAAAGGTGTGCTTCACCTTTTTTGCAGATACATGTTTGGGAATATTGCATCTTGAAATTGTGCTCATGTAACAGTAACATTTCATACTGATGATGCCATCAAAAGAAGTCAAGAAATGTTGGTCATCAAAGCAAACCAAAATGGGCAAGTTTTTTTTTAACATATTTAACATATTTTTTAACATATTGGTGAGTATTTTATAACATTTTTAACATAAGTGCTAGTGATCATGCATACTTTGTTGCTTTTTGGTTTATAATGTACAATCTTGTAATATACATGTTTATATAAAATAAAGGATAGAAATCTGAAGAGATGAATAATTTCAAGTACAGGTGTTTTTTTTTACATAGGGGTTTAAAAAACAAAAAAAATTTTTTGAATAATGGATATTTTCCTGGGAGTTTGAGAAAATTGCTGTTTGTGATATAATGGATTTTTGGAATAACAGATGATTTTTGGCACTCCAAGCGATCTATTAAAATGAGATTCTACTGTACTTATTTTGTTTATCAATTGGGAATAATGCAGTAGGTTTTTAGTTTTTCATTTTGCATATCATGGAGAGGTCAGATAGTTGCATCAAATACATTTGTTTTTATGTTATTATATACAGTAATACCGCGTACTTATGTGATAGGTGGGACCGAGCGATAACAGCGTAAGTCGGGGTATAATTTCGCAATTTGTATAAAATCCAAATCGGATGTATGTAAGCTGATAAATATTCTTGTTAATCTTATCTTGTCTTTTGATTTGTTCACGTTTACAAGAAATCACCACACAGAGTCTCTCAAGTCTCCGTAGATATAACAAACACAGAAATAAATAATACAAAATAAATTGTAGCTATATGTCGATTCCATGTGACATGTCCGAACATGTAAGTTAAACAATAGTGTGGGGGAGTGAGTAATCAAGAGTTGCGTGTCACTCAAACAAAAGACAAATTGACGAGATTTGAAAATCACGTAACTCCGGGTTCGCGTAAGTCGGGGTAGCATAAGTCGAGGCATTACTGTATAAATAAAAGTATTGATGAGAATAGGTTACCATTATTGTATTATCAATTTAAATTTTAATTTATGTAATGTAGTAAGATAACTGTATTTTGTTATACATAGACTCTTCAATCTTTGGTAAAGACAATAGAGAAACTACAAATGGATATCCGAAAAGAAGCTTCTGAGATTTCACAGTTATCTCTTGCTTCAAATCATAGAATTCCTAAAGCCAAAGCTGAGGTAATATATTTGTATAATTATTTTATGTTGAAAATTATTTAATGATGATTTACTAATATTACTGCAAACGTTTTTGATATGTAAAGGGAAAAAAATTGTAATTATGTTGATCTTTTAATTACAAAACCTAGAATTTTGAAAATAGTTGAATAAATATGAAAAAAAAATTAATAGAATCTAATTTGAATTGATTTTTAATATTGTTATTAAATTTCCAAATAAAGACTGTTAATTAAATTTGCTTTGACCTGATATGTTATATTAAATACAAAGTAGAGTCAAAAATTAATTGAACATTTGGATTTTTATATTATGTGTGACTATGAGAGAGAGTTACTTTTAGCAGAAGTCAAGGTTTAAGTGCAACTGTTACATTTATTGTCTCCATCATGAGTATTATGATAGGATTGAAACTACATAGAAATATCAGAGAGAGTTGTCAGATAAGAAATGATAATATCTCTCCACATCAATCATTTCTGGTCAGTGAATATTTTACCAAGAAGTGCTTAACAATGCTTCATTATCACCTTTCTCCAGTTGCCAGATAACAGAAGAGTTTGGTCATAGTAGTAGTTAGTGTGGGCTACACTGACCATCTATCTACCTTAAAAATAACACCTTCCTCTTAAATTTCAAAGCGGATGTTAATTGGTGTAAGCTGAGATAATTTACAGCCAGTTTCTTAAATTTAATATGTTTATTTTTGAATCAAATAACAATAAAGTACAGATAAAAAAAGCACTTTTGGAATTCCAAGATTATTTTATGTTAGAAAGAAGACAAAATAAAGAAATTAAACATATAATCATAGTTTTTGATATAATGCTGACAGTTTCACAGTTTTAGAATAAAAACTCCTTTGTTTTTAACACAAGGTGATATATAATTTGTAGAATTTTACGAATCAAAACAATAAAAGTAAGTCTTTGGTGAAAAAGATATGGCAGTTGGACATAGGTGGACGTATTAGAGGAACATCTAGATTAATATCTGCAAAAATTAAGCACAGATAATGACTGCAGTTGTGAATTATTTGGTCATGAAGTATCCATAATGTAGTACCATACTTTCAGGGAATGACTGGCATACCTCTATCTGGGGAGACCATGAAATCAGATATTTTGATATGGTAAAAACCAATATGCAGGTTTATCCTGAGGAATACTGGCATGCCAATTTAAGTGGAGTTATCATCTGTCTTTAGAGGGTGCATCTAAAAAATGAACAAGTTATGTCATGTAAAAACAAACAGTATTTTATTTTAAAATTGTGAACTTGTCAGCATTATATCAAAAACTATGATTATATGCAGGGCTTAAAGTGACTCACTTTTTTTTATAGCTCCTCTCTTTTTTTTACTTTTTTCTGAGGCAAACTTGCTTTTTTAGCTTTTTTCACTTCCCATGTGGAATTTATTTATTTATTTTTGTAAATGCATTCAGGAGCAAAATAGTGACCAGCACACCCCCCCATACTGCAACATTCAAGCTGCGAGAAACATATAAATGAATGCAATGAAGCTTTTGGTCCCAAACAGTTAAGACTGACGACTACCCCTCAGATGTCTCAATGTCAAAGTATTAGTGCTGAAAGTGTTGCTAGTATGAGCAATGTTGCAGACTCAGGTGCCAGTTCAGAACACCAATTATTGCAACAACCAGTGCTTCAACTTTGTAGTGCAAAAGATGGTGCTTACATTGCAGAGCTTATATGGATTATGAAAATGATAGCCAGCAATTATTCATTTGCATCATGTCATGATATAAAGGAGACAATCAATGCCAAGTGTGCAGACAATCTTCCAAAAGAATTCTCATTGTCACATCAAAAAATGAGATACTTAATCACTGAAGATTTGGCCCCATATTTCTTTGATCAAATGGTAGACGATGCACAATGGTCATATTATAGCATTTCTTATGATGAGACATGCAATGTAGAAGACAGAAAATAACTGCAAATAGTGATTAGATACTGGTCAAAGGAACAACAGGAAGTTGTCTGCCGGTATCTCCAGACCTCATTTATCAGGCATGCAGATGCTAAAACAATTAAATCAAAAATAATACTGGCAATTGAAGATGCATATCTATCTTTCAATAAATTACTGATATGGACCAAACTTAAACAAAAAAATATTGTGTTTCATAAATGAGGAAATTTTGACAACTTGCAAAAAAGGCCTCATCAACATAGGGACTTGCAGCATTCATACAATCCACAATGCCTTTTTGAAAGGCCTGAAAGAGTTGGACAGAGAAGGTGGTGATCTCATCATAGCAACACACAGCTTTTTTGATGGGTGGCTCTCTAGGTGTGATGAATACACAGAAATTCAAGAGAAACATAATTTGCCATGCAACAAATTTATGAAGTATTCATCAACTAGGTGACTGAGTTTGGTCCTGCAGCAAAACGACTGATCGAACAATGGGAAGGACTCATACTTCCTAAAGCACATTCCTCAAGAATTCCAGCTTAATGAATAGTGTTTCATATAAGATAATCTCAAAGTCATTGAAGTGTTCTACCATCAAATCTGAATGCTATTTGGGAATATATAGTGCTGAACTATTCACAAAGTTTACTGGGCATTTTCAGTGCAATGATCCTTTAATACATAAACTCTATAGTGAATTGCTTACTCTGGTGTGAAGAAAATTCAGTGTGATGAAGAGAAGAACACAAGAGAAGTGCAGAAACTGCAGCATGACTTAAACAAAAGAAAATCATCTTTAATTACAAATTTTTTTAACAAGAAATCAAAAAATGTACCTTGAAATAAATGGAATTTGAAATTTGACATGTTATATGGAGACACATTTTGGTAGTTATGTTACTCTTCCATTTCCTTTGCTGTATAACAGTAGGAACTCCATACGGGGCACATGAAAACTTAATGCAGGTTCGTTCTGGCTTAATGCAGTCTTACTGGTCACTTTTCTGGAGTATAAACTCAGCCTATTTTCATATTTAATTTTTTCAGTCCAATTAAAAATAAATCTAATATGATATGCAAATTATTGATACAAAATGTGTGTGTGTGTTTGTGTGTTTTTTTTAATAATGTCTCTTTTAGTTCACTTTAACACTATTAGCTTTTTTTTTCAGTGTGAACTCTCTTTTTTCACTTTTTTTCACTGCCATGACTGCTTTAAGGGCACCCTGTTATATGCTTAATTTCTTCATTTTGTCTTCTTTCTAATGACATAAAATACTTGTGGAATTTTGAAAATGCTTTTTCTTATGTGTATTTTATTACTACCACTACCACTGCCAACAAATGTCAATAAGTCATTAATTGTTTTATTGTTTTGTAAATGAAAACTCTCTTTGTGATTTTAAGTCAATCAAATTACAATGATATTATATTATTGTACTCAGAGAATGTTTTTTTTTCTTTCTTAACATTTGTTTAATAACTAGTTTGATAGATCTGATTAATTTTATATTTTAGTTGCAGTTTGATTGGCATGCCAGTCAGTAATCCTGGGGTTTCCAGCATACTGGCCTTCCTGTTTTTATGTGGCAATCCAGTCATTCTGCAAAAATATGATTTAACTTTTAAATGTTAGTTGTTTTGTAGCAATGATTGAAAATGTAATATTGTACTTGTCTGTTTGGGTGTATTTATGCTGATATATTGTGATTAATAGCTGTCTTTTACTATTAAATAGTTAATTATGATTATTCAATACTCAAAATTGTGCCATTTATAGAAAACTCCTAAATCCAGCTCTTACCTTTATTGAAAACATTATTTCTGTCTAATTTCTTGTCTTTAATGATTGAACTGTGATGATTTAATTAAAATCACAATATTATCAGTAGTTTCTTTTTATTTCTAAAATTAATTTTTTTACATGGCAGAAACTTCTAGTTCAACTACTTTTTTAACATTTTAAAATGTTTTGTAGTGTTTTAAATAATTGTGATTTATGAATATTAGGGCACAAAATTTATTTTTGATAACATTATTACAGGCCGAGAAAGAATTGCTCGATGCTGAAATGGATCTTTATAACAAACAACATACAGGAGACGATACCACAGAACTCAGAAGACGAGTTAATGAACTTAAGCAACAGGTCTCAATTCATTTTATACTATTTCTCTAAACTGATGTAATATTGATTTAATTTTTTTGAATGATAGTATTTTAATATTGAAATGAAATTATCATTTTTTTTTGTAAAATTACTTGATTGTAAATATAACTTTTGGCAGTCTGCAACTTTTGGTTGAACTTGCTTTTTCATACATATTCTAAATCTCTTTTTATATGTTTTCACTTTAAATAAAAATTTTGCGCTATTGTGCTTTATTCTGGTTTTGGTTTTGACAATACTAAAACTATTTGTGAGCATTAATTTTTATTGTGTAATCTTTAGCTTTAATGTTTTATGTTTTATGCTTGTAACACATTCACTGTAAAAAAACTAAAGCTCTCCTATCTAAATAAAAGATTCTGTAATATTTTGTTTTGACTCTGTGAATGGAACTCTGGTTACATTGTGCAACTTTGTTGTTTGACTTTTGTATACTTTTTTTAAGAATGTGTTATGTCCAAGAGTTGGGAACTGCCTATAATTATGTAAAAATTTCACTAAGAAACTGTTTATTTCCTAAGGTAAAATTGACTGGAAAAAACTGATTTACTGCATTCTGTTTAGATATTGCATATTAAGAACTCTGTTATTATTTTACATATTGAGCACTTAAAGAACAAATGCCACAAATTTCTAAATTCACAAATTAATTTTATGTTGCTTATTCAATTTGTTAAATATTTTAAAAATTTGTGGATTAAGCAATTGGCATATTTATAAATTTTATTTTAAATACTCATAAATTTAGCTTTTTCATTGCATTTTTTCCAATATGGATTAATTAGTTGAAATTAGGAGTATATTTCAGAGAACACCAATCAGAAAAAAGGACAGTCAGTAATGTGGGATTATATTTCACTGTTGGAGAGTGGGGTAAATGGGGAAGTAAAATCTGCCCGTCATATGTGATGTCGTTGCTCCAATTTTAGGATATTCATAAGTTATCTTAATTGTATTTTAAAATAAGTTTGTTTTTAAATTATTGTCTGAAACAGATTATAAAATTAAATTGTTATTAATTTAACAAATTTAATTATATTAAGTAATTAAATATGTAAATAGAAAAAAAAAATCCACTTTATTATAAGGTTCCTAAAATTTTGGATATTTATTTATTAATTAATTATCTTATAATAAATTTTCAACATAAATTTAAGTTGGTATTTCTCATTTGATAGAATAAAAGTTTATATCATTGATGGAACTTGCCATTTTGCTTACATGTTGCACAGACTACACTGTATTTCACTTGTGCTTTTCCAGTGTACTCATTGAAACATCAAAAAAGCACACATCATTTTTAGACTTGAGCATGAGTCATTTTTCAACAGGTTTTTAGCATGACCGTGTGACTTGGTTGTGCCCAAGAACAATTTTTTACAGATCTTTAGTTAGCTGCTTGCAAAGTGAAACTACTTACTGTCTGTACATTCCACGCCATTAGTATGAACAAATTGATTGGTTTGAGACTATACAAGTAATTATCTGTGGACAAAGTGTTAACTAATACTTAAACATCCTGTTGCCACTTATTACATTAATGTGGTTATTTGAGAATATAAAAACTCATTTTATAGTTTTTAGTAGGTTATCTGTAAGTATGTAATTTATTAACAGCTTCTGTAAAAACTACAGCAAATTCATAGTGATTGGCATCTCTGGTATTTGATAATAAAAGATGATGAAATTTAATATTGAATAAGTCATAAAATTTATTTTATAATTTAGATTTTTCACCAAAAACTAAATAATTTAACTAATTATTATTAAAATTATTAACATCTGCAGTGTCTATAATACTGTTTTACTTTTATATGTTTATATTATATATTTATAGTAAAATTTAATATAATTATATTTTCGTTGAAAGCATATTTATCTAGCTTAAAACTGTTAGCAAAGATTTATTGTTATTTAATTCAAAGTTAAAATGTTAATTCTTTAAAGATCGAATGTAAATCGTATTTTTTATATCTTACTATTAAATAAATTAAAGTAAAATGTGAGAATTTTAAAATATAAAGTTTTTCTTTGTTAAATTGTTGGATCAGTCATATTAATAGTTGTTGGACTACAGCAAAATTTTAATCGTGTTTTAATTGTTGCTGTTTAATAAATTTAATATTCTGAAACATTATTTCAGGTTGACAAGTTTTATTTATCTATTTTTTAATTATTTTATTTTAAAAAAAAATATTTTCCACATTCTAGGCAAGAGCACTTGGCTTATTGGATGGTAGATCTGTACGTGGAAAAATTATGAAAACTTTGTCTAGGAGAAGTACAGGAGTATTACGAGGAAGTAGATCACTCCTCCATCATAATTTGACAAGTGTCGATCACAGGCCACGGAAAATTATCCTTAAAGGATTAAATGATACTGAAAAAGACAATATTTTGCCACATTTTATTGTAAGTATATAACTAACTTATGAAAAGTTGTGTATTGTATAGTACTTTGCCACATTGCTTGACTCATGCAAAAAATTGATTTGTTACTTTTCTGATGTAATAATTCAATAAAAATGCAATTGTTGATAGGATTATTTAAATTTAATAGAACTTAAAAAATTAAAAATTAAAATTAGTATTTTGAATGATCGTCTTTAACACCCAGTAGTAGTACTTCTATGTCATGAGGAATACTCATTATACATTTTTTTAAATTTTTGTTCTCATAAATGAGGCTATGCTGCCATACCTTACTAGCAACCTCTACCACTTTCTTTTTTGTAGTATAATGTTAATTTGTTTTACATTTACAGTATTGCCATACAAAAAATTATTAAAAGTGTTTTGGATATAATATAGAATAAGAATAACATGAAAAAAATACTCATTACTTAAACAATATTAATAAAAAAAGAGAGGAAAATAGTACAAAGCGTATGATTATAGTCAATGGGTGTAATAATTTGGCAAGATACTGTAAATTAAACTTTAAGTTATTGATATTGATTTAATTATTCTTAATTATCTTTGGTATAGTTAACTTATGTACAAATGTTATTCCATGCAGTTTTCTTTATAATTTCTATTTTTTTCATTTTTTAAAATTAAAATTATATAAAGAAACAATTTAAGATTTTTAAAATCTGTTTTTGATTTGTTCGAATAGAACAAATCAAAAACAGAATTTAAAAAATCAAATTGTTTCTTTCATTCAAGTATGTTAACATTAAGAAATTCTTAAATTAAAATTATTACAGTCTTTAAAAAAAAGAAAATTTAAAGTTAAAATTGTTTTAAAAGTAGTATTCTCATTTGTAGTGAATGTTTTATTTAGTTTACTTCATACTATTTTAATTACTTTTAAATTATTACTTTTATTAGCAATATGCAGAAGTGGAAAATATTGAACACACTACTGGAGGAACAGTAGTTACATTCAAGACTAGGAGAGATGCCGAATTAGTAAGTTATTTCTTTACATAATTAGCTTTTTAAATAATATATATATATTAGTGATGTAACGAATATTCGGCCACTATTCGGCCTATTTTTTGCTATTCGGCCGAATACCGAATATTTAATCACTATTCGGCCGAATACCGAATACCTAAAAACAGGAGTAAGAAATAACAAAACACAGTAAATTAATCATTTTGGTAACTTTTATCAATGTTGAACATACATTTTAAGATCGAGAAAGCGCAATTTTTTGCTTATTTATGTAAAAGATCAAAGGAAAAGTAATATAACTAAGTTATTTTTTAAGAGATTAAAAAAGGGTAACAAATCAAATGAAAACTACCTACTTATTATGTAGTTTAGTCATCTATATACTCATATATAAAAGAACAAGTCCTGATAGGATAATTAACGCAGAGCCAAAACTACTGATGTTAGAATCTTAAAATTTTGAGGGTGTGTTCCTTTTGAAAAGTTTAGATGTACTAAGAAAAGATTTTACGAAATTAAACCCTAAAGGAGTTAAAAAGAGTAAAAAATTTATATGAAAATTTTTACTGCGTGGGGACATTAGATCGAAACTTAGGTCATAAAATGTGAAAAAATAATAATTAATGATCTGTAATTTTATGAAATCATCCTTTATTATAAAACTGAAAATTAAATTAACTTTTTTATTTCATCGTACAAAATTATTTATTATAACTGAAGTCAATAAGTGGTAGGTTATGGTGCAGAAAAATCAACTTTTCCGCATTTTTGGGAAGAAGTCTGTTCCTCTTTTCTTCGTATACATTTCCTGCTTCACTAAAAAGCCTCTCTGAATACACGCTGCTTGCAGGAGCTGATAAGTACTTAGCAGCTANTCATGTAAAAACAAACAGTATTTTATTTTAAAATTGTGAACTTGTCAGCATTATATTAAAAACTATGATTATATGCAGGGCTTAAAGTGACTCACTTTTTTTTATAGCTCCTCTCTTTTTTTTACTTTTTTCTGAGGCAAACTTGCTTTTTTAGCTTTTTTCACTTCCCATGTGGAATTTATTTATTTATTTTTGTAAATGCATTCAGGAGCAAAATAGTGACCAGCACACCCCCCCATACTGCAACATTCAAGCTGCGAGAAACATATAAATGAATGCAATGAAGCTTTTGGTCCCAAACAGTTAAGACTGACGACTACCCCTCAGATGTCTCAATGTCAAAGTATTAGTGCTGAAAGTGTTGCTAGTATGAGCAATGTTGCAGACTCAGGTGCCAGTTCAGAACACCAATTATTGCAACAACCAGTGCTTCAACTTTGTAGTGCAAAAGATGGTGCTTACATTGCAGAGCTTATATGGACTATGAAAATGACAGCCAGCAATTATTCATTTGCATCATGTCATGATATAAAGGAGACAATCAATGCCAAGTGTGCAGACAATCTTCCAAAAGAATTCTCATTGTCACATCAAAAAATGAGATACTTAATCACTGAAGATTTGGCCCCATATTTCTTTGATCAAATGGTAGACGATGCACAATGGTCATATTATAGCATTTCTTATGATGAGACATGCAATGTAGAAGACAGAAAATAACTGCAAATAGTGATTAGATACTGGTCAAAGGAACAACAGGAAGTTGTCTGCCGGTATCTCCAGACCTCATTTATCAGGCATGCAGATGCTAAAACAATTAAATCAAAAATAATACTGGCAATTGAAGATGCATATCTATCTTTCAATAAATTACTGATATGGACCAAACTTAAACAAAAAAATATTGTGTTTCATAAATGAGGAAATTTTGACAACTTGCAAAAAAGGCCTCATCAACATAGGGACTTGCAGCATTCATACAATCCACAATGCCTTTTTGAAAGGCCTGAAAGAGTTGGACAGAGAAGGTGGTGATCTCATCATAGCAACACACAGCTTTTTTGATGGGTGGCTCTCTAGGTGTGATGAATACACAGAAATTCAAGAGAAACATAATTTGCCATGCAACAAATTTATGAAGTATTCATCAACTAGGTGACTGAGTTTGGTCCTGCAGCAAAACGACTGATCGAACAATGGGAAGGACTCATACTTCCTAAAGCACATTCCTCAAGAATTCCAGCTTAATGAATAGTGTTTCATATAAGATAATCTCAAAGTCATTGAAGTGTTCTACCATCAAATCTGAATGCTATTTGGGAATATATAGTGCTGAACTATTCACAAAGTTTACTGGGCATTTTCAGTGCAATGATCCTTTAATACATAAACTCTATAGTGAATTGCTTACTCTGGTGTGAAGAAAATTCAGTGTGATGAAGAGAAGAACACAAGAGAAGTGCAGAAACTGCAGCATGACTTAAACAAAAGAAAATCATCTTTAATTACAAATTTTTTTAACAAGAAATCAAAAAATGTACCTTGAAATAAATGGAATTTGAAATTTGACATGTTATATGGAGACACATTTTGGTAGTTATGTTACTCTTCCATTTCCTTTGCTGTATAACAGTAGGAACTCCATACGGGGCACATGAAAACTTAATGCAGGTTCGTTCTGGCTTAATGCAGTCTTACTGGTCACTTTTCTGGAGTATAAACTCAGCCTATTTTCATATTTAATTTTTTCAGTCCAATTAAAAATAAATCTAATATGATATGCAAATTATTGATACAAAATGTGTGTGTGTGTTTGTGTGTTTTTTTTAATAATGTCTCTTTTAGTTCACTTTAACACTATTAGCTTTTTTTTTCAGTGTGAACTCTCTTTTTTCACTGCCATGACTGCTTTAAGGGCACCCTGTTATATGCTTAATTTCTTCATTTTGTCTTCTTTCTAATGACATAAAATACTTGTGGAATTTTGAAAATGCTTTTTCTTATGTGTATTTTATTACTACCACTACCACTGCCAACAAATGTCAATAAGTCATTAATTGTTTTATTGTTTTGTAAATGAAAACTCTCTTTGTGATTTTAAGTCAATCAAATTACAATGATATTATATTATTGTACTCAGAGAATGTTTTTTTTTCTTTCTTAACATTTGTTTAATAACTAGTTTGATAGATCTGATTAATTTTATATTTTAGTTGCAGTTTGATTGGCATGCCAGTCAGTAATCCTGGGGTTTCCAGCATACTGGCCTTCCTGTTTTTATGTGGCAATCCAGTCATTCTGCAAAAATATGATTTAACTTTTAAATGTTAGTTGTTTTGTAGCAATGATTGAAAATGTAATATTGTACTTGTCTGTTTGGGTGTATTTATGCTGATATATTGTGATTAATAGCTGTCTTTTACTATTAAATAGTTAATTATGATTATTCAATACTCAAAATTGTGCCATTTATAGAAAACTCCTAAATCCAGCTCTTACCTTTATTGAAAACATTATTTCTGTCTAATTTCTTGTCTTTAATGATTGAACTGTGATGATTTAATTAAAATCACAATATTATCAGTAGTTTCTTTTTATTTCTAAAATTAATTTTTTTACATGGCAGAAACTTCTAGTGCAACTACTTTTTTAACATTTTAAAATGTTTTGTAGTGTTTTAAATAATTGTGATTTATGAATATTAGGGCACAAAATTTATTTTTGATAACATTATTACAGGCCGAGAAAGAATTGCTCGATGCTGAAATGGATCTTTATAACAAACAACATACAGGAGACGATACCACAGAACTCAGAAGACGAGTTAATGAACTTAAGCAACAGGTCTCAATTCATTTTATACTATTTCTCTAAACTGATGTAATATTGATTTAATTTTTTTGAATGATAGTATTTTAATATTGAAATGAAATTATCATTTTTTTTTGTAAAATTACTTGATTGTAAATATAACTTTTGGCAGTCTGCAACTTTTGGTTGAACTTGCTTTTTCATACATATTCTAAATCTCTTTTTATATGTTTTCACTTTAAATAAAAATTTTGCGCTATTGTGCTTTATTCTGGTTTTGGTTTTGACAATACTAAAACTATTTGTGAGCATTAATTTTTATTGTGTAATCTTTAGCTTTAATGTTTTATGTTTTATGCTTGTAACACATTCACTGTAAAAAAACTAAAGCTCTCCTATCTAAATAAAAGATTCTGTAATATTTTGTTTTGACTCTGTGAATGGAACTCTGGTTACATTGTGCAACTTTGTTGTTTGACTTTTGTATACTTTTTTTAAGAATGTGTTATGTCCAAGAGTTGGGAACTGCCTATAATTATGTAAAAATTTCACTAAGAAACTGTTTATTTCCTAAGGTAAAATTGACTGGAAAAAACTGATTTACTGCATTCTGTTTAGATATTGCATATTAAGAACTCTGTTATTATTTTACATATTGAGCACTTAAAGAACAAATGCCACAAATTTCTAAATTCTCAAATTAATTTTATGTTGCTTATTCAATTTGTTAAATATTTTAAAAATTTGTGGATTAAGCAATTGGCATATTTATAAATTTTATTTTAAATACTCATAAATTTAGCTTTTTCATTGCATTTTTTCCAATATGGATTAATTAGTTGAAATTAGGAGTATATTTCAGAGAACACCAATCAGAAAAAAGGACAGTCAGTAATGTGGGATTATATTTCACTGTTGGAGAGTGGGGTAAATGGGGAAGTAAAATCTGCCCGTCATATGTGATGTCGTTGCTCCAATTTTAGGATATTCATAAGTTATCTTAATTGTATTTTAAAATAAGTTTGTTTTTAAATTATTGTCTGAAACAGATTATAAAATTAAATTGTTATTAATTTAACAAATTTAATTATATTAAGTAATTAAATATGTAAATAGAAAAAAAAAATCCACTTTATTATAAGGTTCCTAAAATTTTGGATATTTATTTATTAATTAATTATCTTATAATAAATTTTCAACATAAATTTAAGTTGGTATTTCTCATTTGATAGAATAAAAGTTTATATCATTGATGGAACTTGCCATTTTGCTTACATGTTGCACAGACTACACTGTATTTCACTTGTGCTTTTCCAGTGTACTCATTGAAACATCAAAAAAGCACACATCATTTTTAGACTTGAGCATGAGTCATTTTTCAACAGGTTTTTAGCATGACCGTGTGACTTGGTTGTGCCCAAGAACAATTTTTTACAGATCTTTAGTTAGCTGCTTGCAAAGTGAAACTACTTACTGTCTGTACATTCCACGCCATTAGTATGAACAAATTGATTGGTTTGAGACTATACAAGTAATTATCTGTGGACAAAGTGTTAACTAATACTTAAACATCCTGTTGCCACTTATTACATTAATGTGGTTATTTGAGAATATAAAAACTCATTTTATAGTTTTTAGTAGGTTATCTGTAAGTATGTAATTTATTAACAGCTTCTGTAAAAACTACAGCAAATTCATAGTGATTGGCATCTCTGGTATTTGATAATAAAAGATGATGAAATTTAATATTGAATAAGTCATAAAATTTATTTTATAATTTAGATTTTTCACCAAAAACTAAATAATTTAACTAATTATTATTAAAATTATTAACATCTGCAGTGTCTATAATACTGTTTTACTTTTATATGTTTATATTATATATTTATAGTAAAATTTAATATAATTATATTTTCGTTGAAAGCATATTTATCTAGCTTAAAACTGTTAGCAAAGATTTATTGTTATTTAATTCAAAGTTAAAATGTTAATTCTTTAAAGATCGAATGTAAATCGTATTTTTTATATCTTACTATTAAATAAATTAAAGTAAAATGTGAGAATTTTAAAATATAAAGTTTTTCTTTGTTAAATTGTTGGATCAGTCATATTAATAGTTGTTGGACTACAGCAAAATTTTAATCGTGTTTTAATTGTTGCTGTTTAATAAATTTAATATTCTGAAACATTATTTCAGGTTGACAAGTTTTATTTATCTATTTTTTAATTATTTTATTTAAAAAAAAAATATTTTCCACATTCTAGGCAAGAGCACTTGGCTTATTGGATGGTAGATCTGTACGTGGAAAAATTATGAAAACTTTGTCTAGGAGAAGTACAGGAGTATTACGAGGAAGTAGATCACTCCTCCATCATAATTTGACAAGTGTCGATCACAGGCCACGGAAAATTATCCTTAAAGGATTAAATGATACTGAAAAAGACAATATTTTGCCACATTTTATTGTAAGTATATAACTAACTTATGAAAAGTTGTGTATTGTATAGTACTTTGCCACATTGCTTGACTCATGCAAAAAATTGATTTGTTACTTTTCTGATGTAATAATTCAATAAAAATGCAATTGTTGATAGGATTATTTAAATTTAATAGAACTTAAAAAATTAAAAATTAAAATTAGTATTTTGAATGATCGTCTTTAACACCCAGTAGTAGTACTTCTATGTCATGAGGAATACTCATTATACATTTTTTTAAATTTTTGTTCTCATAAATGAGGCTATGCTGCCATACCTTACTAGCAACCTCTACCACTTTCTTTTTTGTAGTATAATGTTAATTTGTTTTACATTTACAGTATTGCCATACAAAAAATTATTAAAAGTGTTTTGGATATAATATAGAATAAGAATAACATGAAAAAAATACTCATTACTTAAACAATATTAATAAAAAAAGAGAGGAAAATAGTACAAAGCGTATGATTATAGTCAATGGGTGTAATAATTTGGCAAGATACTGTAAATTAAACTTTAAGTTATTGATATTGATTTAATTATTCTTAATTATCTTTGGTATAGTTAACTTATGTACAAATGTTATTCCATGCAGTTTTCTTTATAATTNATCATGTTTTCTTGATTCTAATGTGCCATCAAATATAATGTGCACCTGACTTTTGAGATGTCAAAATCTGAAAAAAGTTAGCTCGCAAATGTAATGTTGTAGATCCCTCTGTACCTGATAATGGAGTCATAAATGAATACATTAAAAAAATGGGCATTTTGAGCTACTGCAAACTTGAAAATAAAGTGATTTTCAAAAATATGTTTACCATTGTTTTGTTGCTGCATGTTTGGTGACATGGAGCATGCATTATATTTAAAAGTAGGTCACGCGAGTGGCCGCGTGTGTAGGTGATCGGATTTGGGATGGAGACCATGAGACAGCAGGTTGGAATTAAATTACTCGGATTCCAGTTAACTGAACAAATAACTGTTTATTTGTAAAAAGAGAAAAAAAAGGATTCATGATACATATTATATCAAAACAACTATGTAGACATGGTCTCAAGAGAGAGTTTACACTAGAGTACATGGGGATAAATACCTTATAGAGGATCTCGTAGATCAGGAATGTCAAACTGTCGGGCCGCATGCTGCCCCCAATGTGATTTTTTTGTGGCCTGTGACCACAATGCTCTGAAATCAAATAAAATGGCTTATAAATCAAGGTTAACTGATGAACATCTATCTGCCATAATGAAGATTGTTCTCAGTCTTTGAATCCAGATATTGGGAAACTAGGAGGAGGAAGATAGTGCTGGCAAGTTTCTGGTGAAAACAATTAATTTTAGTTTTATAAATATGTACATTAAATAAAATAAATGTTTAAATAAAAGCAATACTATAGCAATTATATATTGTTGAGTTCAATTCACTGAACTACATAACGTGTTTTAATTGCCCTATCTATATTCCTGCATTCTCACTTCAAATTATAATTTTTAAAAAATTTGTAAATGTGATGTGGCCCACGTGAATCTTGCCACTCGCATTAATGGCCTATTGTTTAAATGAGTTTAACACACCTGTTGTAGATGACAGAGATCTGATGCTTGCTGGTTTCTTCAAAAAGAGAAAGTTCTCAATGATAGTTCTTATTCCAAAGTAGATAATATGGCGGTAGGCAAGAAGGACATACCCATAGAGGAAATTGCCAATGTATCCAACAATATAATACAACAAAGTATCCAAATGTATCTGAAATTGGAGGCACAGGAAACGAGTGGTCCAGTTGAGGATGGTAACGACTGCTGATTGTTGGTAGTTAGTTGTTATATTAAAACAAAGAAATTGGGACAGCAGGTCTGAAGGTTGCGAGAAGAGAACTTAATGGAAGATATACTCCCAGGTGTGAAAGTTGACAGATAATTGACAAAGTTAATGTTATGATGTTAAATTGTTTANACGACTGCTGATTGTTGGTAGTTAGTTGTTATATTAAAACAAAGAAATTGGGACAGCAGGTCTGGAGGTTGCGAGAAGAGAACTTAATGGAAGATATACTCCCAGGTGTGAAAGTTGACAGATAATTGACAAAGTTAATGTTATGATGTTAAATTGTTTATTTTGAAGTCTGGATCTTCTCACATATAAGTTTCTTTTAGTTTATTGTCATTCATCCAAGATATATGTAGATTTATGCTCATTGTTGCTGATATGCAGACATGTTACATTTCTCTTCTTGATAGTAATGACTGTTGAACCTGTGTTTAATATAAATTGATATTTTTATATATTATTGGGAACTGTGTGGTTGATTAACAAAAGGGGATGGAGATGTGTTTCCAAAGAGACAGTTTGAGAAGTAGATTGCACTTTTTCTGACATTGGGATAAGATGCCACATTGTATTTCACTTTAGTGATACTGCAGTGTGTATGGTAAAAAGGAGTTTATCATTTTTTATTTATTCATTGCTAGATTATGCCTCACAATTATTAAAGAAAAGGTAATCATGCTACTTGGATATTTTTATGACAAAAGAGGACCTAAAGTGATTGAATTGAATGCATTGTATTCTGAAAAATTGTTTCATGAAGTGTGTAGTTCTGATAGGGATTACTGCAGAAAGTGCATGCAAAGAATTTACATTCTGTTTAGGTGTTTCTTGAAGTTTATGGAAAATATAATAAATTTAACATCAGAAGGATTAGTGAAATGCTGTAAAGCATGCTTACAATAATGTCATGAAGTTGGCAGACTTGTCATTAATTAATGTACAATATGTAACACTATAAAAGTATTTTTTATTGTTGACTACTACATATTCCACATAACTGGCATCTTCCTCCAGTACCACTGGCATCTCACCTGTATGTCTGGGAAAGATGTCACTTATGAAAGATAGAAAATTTTGAAATTTCAGTTGCTTATTGCTATGCAAGTAAAGATCTGGTGTTTTCTGAAGCATAGTTAAGTGAATGTCTCACAATTATCCTGCAAGATTTTTTTAAGTTTAATGATGGGTAGATTCTTGTATATTACATTGTATTCTTTAGCTATAGCATCTTTCCTTGGCTTACCTTACAGTTTTCTTCATTCTGCATTCCGAAAGATGATATATGCCATGGCTATACAATGACATAATATGTGAATTGTGAAGTAGAGAGAAAAGCAAACAAGACTACATTAAATCAACTTTGTGCCCAATTTTTAAGACCAGAAAAGTCCAAATAGCAGTGTGTTCTCTTAAATGCACTAAAATAAGAATTAGATTGAGGAAACATGGTTAATCCAAAATTACAGAATGCTCATGTATATACTTGAAGCTGCTATGAATTCCTGTTTTTTATTTTTTGTTAAAAGAATGAAAGTATAAAATAATTCCAAAACATTTTTTTTTAATTTGAGAGACTTCTAAAGAAAACCTAGTTGAATATTTTCTTGATTAATAAAAGAAATCATTCAAGAATTTTAAAGAATAGTGACGTTAATTTTAAAAAATTTAAAAACAATAGTAAAAATTACAATTTTTTTATTTGAAAATAACAATGTGATTTTAATTTAGAAACAAAAACATATTTTCATTTTGAAATTCTTAACTTTTGTTAACAAAAGATGTACCAATTTTTGAATTAAATAAATTTCTATGATATTAGTACTGGCAAATAGTAACTTTTTTTGCTTTTATCTACCACTAAGCAATAATTCAAATGCAAAATTTTATGTTATAATGTGTTGTACTTGTATATACATCTGTGTTTAAAAAACAGAAGTAATAGATAAATTTAGAATTTATATAAACATTGTAATAGTTAAAAAGGAATTAACAAGTAAAACCTTTTTGATAAGGTAACTAGAAATATCTAACATTTTAACTTACCTCTTTATTATTTTTTATGAAATTTATGTAAACAAAAAACTGTTTTATAAGAGCTTACTTTATTATTATCAATATTTCAAATGTTTTTGAGTCTACAGAATCATGATCAAGAAAAATCTTTCACAAAAGTGAAGGTGGACTTGAAAGCATTTGGGATGTTATTAATGTAAAACATAGTTTATTTTTTACTTTAATTAATATTTCTTTATTTAAAGTTATTTATGTTGAACTCAACTAAAACAGTTTCTTATTTACCGTTTTTTTGAAAAGATCTGTTTCTTGATTATTTGTAATTATAAATCTATTTTAAGTGCATAAATTAAATAATGTGTACTACTTTTTTAATATTACAGGCTATTTCTCATGGATCAAAGTTCAATGACAGAGTATTAACTTTTGCATGGTACAAGGAATTGTCAGCCAATCCTAGCAATGCAACCTCTGAATTAGAGGGTCTTGATGATGATTTAGCTGTTGATGATGATGTAAGTATATATAAACTTATTATTCTTTATGCTTGATTGCTATTTTGAGACAAATTTCCTTAAATGATTATAGCAAGTTTTCTTTAATGTTACTAGTAAATTCTTGGAAATTGTGACATTAAGCAAAATGATGTATAATGTGATCAGTTTTACCATAGGTCATGTAATATAAATAAGAATTAAGTTCCTATGGCATATTTCTGGTTACAAAAATATAACCAAACTTCTATTGGGTTTAAAGGTGAAATGTAGGCATTTTGAAAAAACTTTATTGACAGTTAACTCAATGATTATAATGATTATAGTTTAGTCTTGTAGGTAGGGTTTCTCAAGCGAGATCCTGGTTGTTTTTTTAACCCGGGAAATTCTTCTCATCCCAGGAAATCCTGCAAATTTCTTAAAAGTTCACTTTTTTCTTATTTTGTATTAAGGTTGAGGAAATTTGCAAATAGAAAGTATAATTAACTCATAAACTGTCAGAATACATTTGTATTTATTAATTTTAAACCTTCTTATTAGTTTTTTTATAATTTTTACTCATTATGTCATAAATGGTCAATAATCAATATGTAGTTTATTTGTGGTAGGACTCTGAAAATTCTTTACTTGTCAGAACCTGTAATATCTGGAATAATTGTGCTTATGCTGTCTTAATTTTTAACCATGCCCAGTAGCTTCAATAACTGCATAATGTCTGGTTGTCAAATTGGGCAAGGATACAAACGAGTATAAAATCTGCGAGTATAAAGTTTTTCTTCATAAACCTGATTATTAAAGACAAACAAACTGCCAAATTATCAGGCTATAAGCTTGATGTTTCTATTAAAGCAGCCGAAGTAGACAAATGAAGAATATTAGAGAGCAAAAGAAGTACTACAATTTCGAAAACAAACTAGAAATCTTCCAGGCTACATAACATCTGTCTTCTCTTAAATGCATTAAACACGATTCCATTCACATCAATTGAATCAGAAAGGGCATTCTCAGTAGCAGGACTTTTCATTACTAAAATAAGAATTAGATTGAGTGATTGGAGTATTGACCATCTTTGCTTTTTAAAATCTTATTATAAAAATTTACAATAATATTTTGTATTATGTTTTATTTAAAAAATGAAAATTACCTTTTTAAGTTAGAAGTTTGATCTAAGTTCATTTTTTTTTAAATTTCAATTCAATTCAAAGCATTTTGTTGTTGTTGTTGTTGTTGTTTTCAAAGGTAATTTTTAATATATATCTTACACAGCATTGTTAATATGATTTTGGAGGTTGCAAACCTTAATAAATTTTTTCTATTTGTGAAAATTTCTACGTAATTCAAACGTAATTTTTTATATATATCTTACACAGCATTGTTAATATGATTTTGGAGGTTGCAGAATGTATTAAATTACTTTAAAAAATGAAAAATAATTATATCATTTGGTTTGAAGATATTTTGTACATTCATTCATTCATTCATTCATTATGTTTTATTGTACCAAAAATAAGTACAAGACCAGGCCCCGCGTTTGGCATTACCTGATGACACAGTTAATGGGATACAAGAGAAAATTACAGTATTTCCCGAAACACAATGAAATCAAATACATAAAAATAGACAATACGATACAAAACAAACATGAGGTACGTGAGAAGAGACCAGAATGTACAGTATAACGCAATACTTTAGAATACTGCATTAGTTATAAACAAAGCTCATTATATACTGTACCAATTGGCAGAAGCCTAACATGAAAGCTAGACTCGTTAACAAGAGTAAAATACAAAATAGATCTGTATGTTCAGAAAAAACAGTATACATAGATTAGTCCTTACATGTGACTTTCTGTAAATATTGGTTTTTAACTCTTATATAACTAGGGCATTCTTTGTCCATAGCGTTGTGATGGAATTGTTCACGTTTTTCTTTTACACAATTGGTGCAACGTGGTAAAGATACTGAATCTATACAGTCCTTAAACAAGTGATCACCTTGGCAATGACTGCAGACACGTTTTGGGGACGGGCATTCCTTTGCAAAATGTCCGAAAGCTAGACACTTGAAGCACTGTCTAACTGGAATGTATTCAAACACCGGACAACTACTCCACTTGATGTACATCTTTCCCTCCCTAAGTAATCGTTCTCTGATACTTGGAGTGACCTCAATGATCCATGAAAGATATTCACTGTTTTTTTGTTTTAATGCATATTTAACTCTAACATGATCTGGAAATTCATCTTTTTCAACACATAGCGCCAAATAATTTTGTTCACAAATGTGTTTTTCAAGATCATCTTTAGTGATAGACTTAGGAACCGAAACGATCTTAATAAGAGGTCGTTTCGGTTCAAACGAAATGAGGCCGAATGTCAAACGAAAAAATCCAAAAACTGAAAAACGGGTGGACCAAATGCACAAAAATTGGAGATCTAACTCACCGTTCGATGTATTGTCCTCCACCGTTCACAATTCCGGAAAAACGGTCGTAGAGATTACGAAAAATCGGTCCGAAAAAACGTGAACTTTATGTTTTCATATTTCCAAAAATATTGGGTCCATATTATCAAATTTGGTATCAGAAAAGTCACAATCACAAGTTCTATCCAGATGACCACAAAAAACTGGACTAGAAACAGATTAACCTATCGAAATCACGAGAAATCGAGGAGCTCGATTTTGAACACACACACACACACACACAAAATCCTGTTTTGTATTTGTATCCTGATATTTTGTACAGTCAATCCCCCTATAACACTGTTGATAATTCCGTTTTATATGGATACCATGTTGTACGAGTCACTTAGATTTTACAAATATGTGAGCCGTTCACAGCCCAGCACATGTACAAGGTCTGTTCAAAAAGTATCGGACCTTTGGTCGGCAAAAATAAATTTATTGACTTTGAGGTACAAAACCCTAATCTCCTTCAAAGTAGTCTCCTTGGTAATGTATACACTTCTCCCAGCGTTCCTGCCATTGCTGGAAACACTGCTGGAACGCATCTTTTGGAATGGTTATCAGCCGGTCCGTCGCATTTCGCATGATGTTTTCTCTCGACTAAATTTGGGTTCCTTTTAGCGGCATTTTCAGCTTGAGAAATAGCCAAAGGTCACACGGAGCCATGTGGAGAGAGTACGGAGCGTGACGAACCACAGGAGTATTGTGTTTGGCGACGAAAGCCCGAATCAGATGCGCAGAATGGGCGGATGCGTTATCACGATGGAGCTGCCAAGTTTTGATCGACCACAGATCCGGTCGTTTGCGTCGCACTGTATCGGAAAGACGACGAAGGACCTCCTGGTAGTACTCCTTTGCGATGGTTTGGCCTTGTGGTGCGTACTCACGACACACCACCCCACGAGAGTCGAAAAAACTGTCAACATGACCTTTGATATTGCTGCGGACCTGCCGCGCTTTTTTTGGCCTCGAGGATCGTCCCCGAAAGCCTGCTGAATCTTGCGAATGGTTTACGCTTGGGTATCGCCAAGGTTTTTGGCAAAATTTGATGTAATATCGCTGCTCACGTTGTTCAGTCATTTTCCAGCTTAGTGGAATCCGACGAGAGCGCACTACATGACCTCACTCATAGGCCCATGTTTAAAAGAATAGAAGAGAGCTGTCCGTCTTTTAAGCGACGGACTTAACCCTGTAGAAGTAGGAAAGAAGAGAAAGCATGAGATGTGAAGTGTGAAAAGAAAGGAAGATAGGAAAGTTTGAAAGAAGGCATGGGACCCAGAGAGCGCCTCTCATCGGCGTTTATTAAAACAAAACAAAAAGTTACAAGACAGATACAGCAGTATCAAAAGTACAATTCAAGGTCCCGACATTAGGTTTCCATATCCTATTCATTCCAGAAAAAATTTGAGGTGTTCACGCAAAAGCAACTGTCCTGTCAGCTCGACAGGTCAAAAACACCTTTACAAAAGAAATTAAGTAAAATTAAATAAAATGTTAATTACAATATTTACATGGTGAATGACAAGATGAATAGTATGAAAAAAAAACATGCCATCTCTCCAATGAGCACACAAAAGTCTTGTTTACTCACTGAAGCTATCGTCTTCATCACTATGTTGTGAAAAATCTGTTATGTCATTATCTTCTTCTTCATCATTGTGTACACTTTCTGCCATCCTATAGTGCTTTGAAATTGTAACCAGGGTTTTAGTCTTCATAATATAATTTTCCATAGCTTCAAAGAGTGATTTATCTTTAACTAATTCACTATCTTTTGGAGGCCAGTTATACCCTGCTTTCAGACAGCTATGAAGGAATTTTTCTCTTTCTACCATATATTTTGAGCAGTCGTACAAGAAATGGTAAACATTATCTTCTTGTTGTTTATCAATATCACAGTTTTTATTGTCTGTTTTATGAAATCTATAGAGGTAACTTTTAAAATTCCCATGAGCTGTTAAGCACTGTGTGATTCCAAAAGAAGTTCTGAAATGTTTGTTGGCTTTCCTTTCTAGTATTGAGGGAAAGAAACCATAACAATGTCTTCCCGTATTGGAGGAAGTCCATTCCCTCTGCCATAGGTCGTTAGTTATATTCCTTATAGTATTTTGCAGTCCTTTAATAGGTATTTTTTGGTAAATAACATTTGAGTCGTGATTAGTGGCTCTTTTTGCCAATTTGTCTGCTTTTTCATTGTATTCAAAACCTCTATGTCCTGGTATCCATTGAAAAGTAAGCTTATGTTTTTTATGAATAATTTCCGATAAATTGATTAAATCGTTAGATAGTTTATCTTTTTTAAGTTTATTTTTAATGATTTGCAGTGTTGCTCTGCTATCTGTGAAGATTTTTATTTGGTCATCCTTATATTTCTTGTTTTCGTTTATGAATTTAAGCGCTTTGTATATGGCAAACATCTCTGACTGCATAGTAGTGCAGTATTCTGCCATTTTGATTGATGCCTGATAGCTAGTTTTATCATTTTTATCTAAAATTATTATGCCACATCCAACTCCTTCTTCAGTACGCGAGCCATCAGTATAAATTTTTATGTGGTCTTTTTTCCTGTGGTTCTCCTGATGTTCTATTTCTACCATATATGTATCTGTTTCTGCAGGGTCCATAATAGTTGTTGTTTTGTCTATTTCTTCAGTACCATTTTCTTTGATTTTTTCAATTAACTGTATGTTGTTAGGGAGAAAACCATTCTTGATGTCAGTTTCTATGTCTTTGTTTGATTTAGTATTTAAATATTTTTCTTTCAGATTGTTTTCCCACATAATGTCTGTCGCAACCCAATGTATAGGTTTTAGATTTGCTAGCACGAGCAATGCGTCCGTGGGCGCCGTTCTGTACGATTTGCAAATTCTTATAGCTGCTCCTCTCTGAACAGATAAAAGTTTCCTCCTATTGTGCACCTTTCCAACCGCTTCACCCCAGACTTGAACCCCATATAAGATTGCCGGTTCTATAGCACTTTTATATATCATTTTTGTATTTTTTTCGTTCATCCCCCATGTGTTGCGGCTTAAATGATGAATAAGGTTCACTCTCTCCATGACTTTCTTATATGCTTCGAGAATGTGAGTTTTCCAATTTAAGCTTCTGTCGAAAACAATACCAAGGTATTTCATTTGCTGTACATTTTTAATGCTCTTTCCATTTATTTTTATTCCAACTGCTTTTTTTAAATGATCTCTTTTATTTCTTCTTGTACAAACCACAGTTTCACATTTTTCGTGATTAATTGGTTGATAATTTTTTATACTCCAGTTGTTAATAGTATTGAGGACTTCATTTGCCTCATCCCTCAATCGGTTACAATTCTTATTTGCGACCATTAATATTACGTCATCCGCAAAAGCTTGTAATCTAATATCTTCCTTTTCCGGGATATTGTTAAGCAGGCCATCGAAAGCGAGATTCCATAATCCCGGTCCGCTCCTCGAGCCCTGCGGGCATCCTCTGTTCACTTTCTTTATCACTTCCAAAGTATTCGTGTGGTAGCCCACTTCTCTGTCTTCCAAGTAATGTTGTATAATGTTTTTAATATTTCGTGGACATTTAATCTCGTTTAGTCTAGTAAGTATTCCTGGCCACCACAAATTATCAAACGCTTTTTTAAAGTCTATTTTAATGAGAAGAGCGTGCTGGTCTTTCTTCCATGCCGATACCACGAACTCTTTAACTTTCAGTGCTGCGTCTATCGTTGATTTTCCTTTTTTAAAGCCGAACTGTCTATTATTCATTTGATTATTCTTAAACTGGTGCCAGTTAACTCTGTTGATTAACAATCCATCCAATACTTTGCCGAGCACCGGCAAAAGACTTATGGGACGGTAATGCTTTGGTTCAATAGGATTATCAATTTTAGGTATAAACTTAATATTAGCATGCTTCCAAGCTGTAGGGAAGTGCTCCAATCTTAAGCATTCATTATAAAGGTGGACCAACGCAATTGGAATATGATTATAGATTTGTTTGATTGTTTCCGCCGTGATTTGGTCGATCCCTGGCATCTTCTTGTTAGCCAATGTATGTATAGCCCTCTGTACTTCTCTAAAAGTGAAAGGTCTATCCATTTCGTTGGATGAGTTTTGCGTCGCTTGTTCCCTTATTTCCTTGTGATATTGTAAGTCTCTTGTTTTATCATCGTCTGGAAAGTGAAATTCCAGAATTTCATGAATATTTTCTGTTATGCTGATATCATTAACCAATAAATCCGGAATATGAGTTTTATTCCTTCTTTTGAAAACTATATTATATGGAATCGACCATGGGTCTTTTTTACTAATTTGTCCGCAAAATTTTTTCCATGCTAAGTTCCTTTGTCTGTTGATTTCCCTTTTGTACTTCTTTAGGGCCTTATTATATTCTTTTTTGATTTGTTCTTTTTCATTTTTCTCAATAGTCCTTACTATTTTTCTTCTTTTCCTTCTTATGTCCTTTTTCTCTCACTCATAGACCAATTGCCAACGACTGATGCTTTCTGCAGGCGGGAAAAAATTTAGGGCTGTGCATGACTGTCCCCTCCACAACTCCACCGAAGGAGGCCTCTCTCGCATCATTGGTTTACGCGGAAAAAAATAAGGTCTCCCCTCCACAACTCCACCGAAGGAGGCCTCTCTCGCATCATTGGTTTACGCGGAAAAAAATAAGGTCCGATACTTTTTGAACAGACCTTGTATTTGTAACATCTAAGTGACTCGTACAACATGGAATTCATATAAAAGGAATTATCAACAGTGTTATAGGGGTTATGTTTACATATTAATAAGTGTTATAGGGGGGTTGACTGTATATCTTAAAAATAATTAATTCTATCCCGGGATTTCCTGGGATCTGGGGAAACAGTTCACTTTTTTCCCGAAATCCTGGGACAAGCAAAACACCAGGAAATGAGAAACCCTACTTGTAGGTAATCACATCAATATCAACCACATCTTGTCTCCTTTGCTCCAACCTTTTAGTTTTGTGGAATAGAATAACTGGAGGGTTTCTCTGAAGAAGGTCTTAAGTACCAAGTATTGTCACTGAACTGTATATTGGCAGTATGGTATGTAGAGCACAAAACAGATGGTAGTCAGTTGGTGCCAAGTCTGGGCTTTAAGGTTGATGAGGCAGAACCCAGCCCAGACCGGCCTACATTTCTAAGGTTATCTTTGTTCTTTGTTGCTGGTATGATGCTGTGGCAGTATTTGACTCTTCAATTTTTGGATGATGATCTTTGATCTTGGTATTTGAATGATCCAGTTGTTCACAGTAGAATTCTTTTGTAACAGTGATGTTGGTTGGAAGCAGCTCCATTGTGACAATGTCAAAAAATGCAGATCATTGTCACCTTCTGCACTATTGGCCCTTTAACATTTGCAATTGCTCGTTGACCTTTGTACACCCATGACAGATTTAACAAATGCTTTGCAGATGAGATCATGAGCCTTTATTGTATTGTGGCCACTTTTGAAGTGATAGAGTGACAGCATAAAACATGTTCTTTTGAAAGTTTCACATTGTCAGACATTGCTGATATATCTATTTCCAATGAAATATGTAATGAAACAATCTTTGGTTATGCTACTTATATACTCACATCAAATATTCTAGGATATTTTTTTCAGATGTTTCTGGAAAATTTGAAATGTCAAAATTTCAACTATACAACCTGATAAGTAAAGATCTAAAACTCTCATAATGTGAAAAATTGAAAGAAATGTCAGGTATATATACCATATTTAAGAAAAATTAATGAAAACAAGTAAGATAAATATTTACACAATGTTGGAAATCAGCAGATTATGGTGGTTGCAGTGGTGGTTGGTGATATGGAGAAAAATGCTAACTCCTCATTACTGGAGATGGGCAAATTTGCATGGGTTTGCAAAGAGAAAATTGTAAGGACCATTGCTTACTACCAAGCAGTAGGCAATGGTCCTTACAATTTACAAACAGTAGGAGATTAGAACTGTAGAGTGCTTCATAAATTTAAAATGGTGATTGCAAACAGCAAATTTGTCTTCTTTGACATTAAATGATGTCTTAAGTATTGTTAATGTGAGTATAGGTTCACATAATTTGGTAAAAGATGAAAGTATAATGAATACAAATTACATTAATCATATTTTAAAAAAATGGATTTGATTAATATTATTTTAATTGGATTGTGTTTGCAACCACCAGCATTTATTTTCCACCTCATAGAATCATTTTTACTGTTTATAAAGAAAATTCCACAACAATAATTGTAAATGATTACAAATGTACTTATAATTTTCATCAGCAATATTATAACAGAATTATGTGAAGTGAGGACTTGCAGTATTTTTGTATATTCTTTATTATTTTTGCTTAAAATAGTTTTCTTTAGTTTAGTTGTTTCATTATTGAGTTACTAGTGAATGAGTTTTTGATATCTATTCCATAATCTGGATTGCAAATAAAGAGTGCCATTATTAACTTAATACCTAATATTTTTTCTACTAAGGAAGATTAGAATATTATAGAATGTATTAAATATGCTCATTATGATTTTTATAATGGTATGTTTGTAAATTATTTCAAATTTTGAAAAAGTTGCTCATAAGTACTAAAAGTGATAAACCACCAACGTTGGATAGTAGATAAAATTAAATATAATCTTTGTGGCTTATGAAGAATATTTCAATATTTTCTGGGATCTCTAACAAAGTTTCACTTTTCACTTTGCTAGAGATCTCAGAAAATACTGATAAATTTATATACTTTTTTGTATACAAGTAACAATCTTTAAGTAAACATGGTAGCTGATGATGATTTGACTTAGTCATTCATGTTATACATTGTTTATTATATGTAAAATTATAAAAATGTTAAAACCAACATTTCAATTTTTTCATCTTTTCAACATAGAAAAATTTATCAATTAGTTTCTTCATAGTCAATAGTTTTTCCTTTTTTGTAGTTATCTGTTGAAACGAAGACAGTCATATTAGTCTTTTTGGCACATTTTTAGACATTGATATTTTAAGTTTCTTTCAGCATTTCTGGTGTGATGGGAGTGAGAAAAGTGATAATCAAAAAATCAAAAAAGATGCTAAGAATGTCTCATTCAACAAAATAAAAATCCTTTAAAACTAAATTTAAAACACTCCAAAACTTCAGTTTTTCTGTATATTTAGATGAAGATTACATAAGAAATAATTTAAATTATGCGTATATTTTAAAAAATTATTATTAGAATTTTTTTGTATATTTAGATAGAAGAAAACATTTGTTTATAAACCTTTATTTGATTAATGCAAATTTATTCTCCTCTTTTTCTTATTTAAACTCTTTCTGCTCTTCAGGTACTAAGAAGCATTTATTAGGTTGGGTTAGGCACTTGTAAGACAAATTCTTAATATTAAAAAAAATTATTTTGATTTAATAGTTAAATAAAAGATTCTGTTTCAGTTGAACATATTAATATTTGAAATATACAATTATTTAAAATTTTTAACAAATATATTTTTTACCATAAAAAATGTGATATTTTGTAGAATCAGCAGTCTTTGTTAGATGAAGGAGAAGAGGATCTGCTGTTGGGAGATGACGAAGAAGAAGAAGACAGCGAGGCGAGATCGTGGAGACGATGACCCGGATTAAACTGTTCGAGCAACAAAGTCAAGTTGAAAACTGGTCATCTACCTAATTGTACAGAATGAAACAATAAATTTAGTTTGATTTTTTTTCCTCATCTTTATTTGTTTTAAAAGTTTTATATGGTACATTTTGCTATAGTAGTTAAACTAATGCTGCCATACAAATGTCTTACTATTTTAGAGCACCATTGATTGAGCTGTATAATTTTGTGAAAAATTTTCATTGTACTGTATCATAAGGTGTCTTAAGATATATGTTATCATAAATACAGTAATATGGAGTGACTTAAAGTGACTTCTCACTGATGATTTTCACTAATGGAATCTATGTATTTTGGTGAACCATTGTTGTCATACATTATTCATCTTTCATATAATTGACAAAAAAAATACAATGATATTCTAACAATTGTAATGTTACTTTTCTCATTGTTAAAAGGAAGCATATGATATTTAATCACACTCGGAAAAATTTCTGATGATAAATTACTTTGAAAGTAGTATATTAGATTTATATTTTGAAAATGTAATTTCGATAATTCACCGAAATGATTGTAAGAATGTTTATGGATAAGTTCTCCTAAAATTGAATGAGAAATTTTCAATGAACAGTGTAAAAATCTACAGTTTGTGTAAATTTAGCGTTAATATAATAATGAAAGTATCGTTACGAATGTAATGCATTCTCCTCCGATAAAATACAATTATGACACTTAATGCTTTTCGATAGAAGCAAATCTATTAAAAAAAAAGAAAAGAAAAATAAAAAAAGAAAAGAGTAAAGAAAACAAAGTAAAATAAAAAAAGCAATTTATATGAAAGAATAATAATAAAAAAAATTTAAATGACAGCAAAAAAAAGTAAAATAACAAAATGAAAATAAGTTTAAGCACATCGAATTTAATAAATATTATCAAAATAAAAAAAATACATCAAAACAAAAAAAAATTGTTGTTTAAAGAGTTGGCCGAATCGTATCAACAACTTATTTTAATATATTAATTTAAGTTTAATTTTAATGTTTTTAATTTGAATATTATTTGCAGATGACAATACAGCTATCCCTAACTTGTGTAAAACTTTGTTGGATATTGCAAACTTAAGAAACAAAAAAAAAGACCATTTATCATTTAGTTTTATACTTCCTGTGCTTTAATCAATACACTAACAATACCATTATGCCATCTATTTTACACTTTTCATATTAATTTTTCCATTATAAGATGTTTGTAATGGCACTTCATAATCTTCTTTTTATATATTTCAAAGACTACTCTCATATTATCTTACATGCGTGAAAATTTACAAAATTTTATCTGCACATAGGATAAA
Organism: Centruroides sculpturatus; assembly: GCF_000671375.1. NCBI lineage: Eukaryota > Metazoa > Arthropoda > Arachnida > Scorpiones > Buthidae > Centruroides > Centruroides sculpturatus. The sequence goes on along the minus strand of NW_019384299.1, from coordinate 54,903 downwards.
ATAAATTGGATAAATAATAATAATTTTGTGTTAGAACTCGTAGTTGTAATTGTGTAAGAAAATTTTAACTTGTGTAAAATTTGATTTAAAGTTGCACAGAAATCCAGCCTTACACAAATCATGGAGTAGCTATATAAAGATTTTATTTTTAATGCAGTTTTTACTTTCAGATAAACCTTGCCATTAGGCTAACATCATGCTAGCAGTTTTCAATAAAGAAAGAGTTATTTATATTCAAATTCAGATCTAAGAAAGGTCGATCAATAATTTCTTTCTCTTTTGTTTTGTGTGCGTGGAACCATGCACTTACCGAAATATTGTTGCAACATTTAACGAAATTAGCCAAGAAGGGGATTTAGGCATATGATATTAAGACTAATATAATTGAATATTACTTCTAAATGCTAGTTTTTAAATAGATTTTCATCGTTGTATATGATTTTAAAATGAAAATGCTACAGAAACATTTTTCATTGCCATTGAAAACTGCTAGTGTATCTTTAACTTTTAGTGTGTTCTCTTTGAAATCATAATAGCTGAATTAGATTTTAAGAGTGCTATTTTAGTATACTGATTTATAAATGAATAAATATTTTTAAATTACCATATTAAGATAATTTATTACATTAAAAGTAACAAAGCAGTCTTACATGTTCTAAATTACAGTAGAGTGTCTGAATCAATTGGGGACTGGGGTTGTTTGGAAAATTGATTTTTCAGATAACCGATTATGTATGAAAAAATACATTATTAATTAACATAGTATATTAATATATCCCATGTTTAAATTTTTCTCTGTTGCATGTCACTTTGCGTTGAATTTTCATCAATGTTAACCTAATGAAAATTTTTATAATAATAATGAATAATTCTCTAGCAATAATAATTCTTAGTAAATGGATTAACATTTCCGATCAGCTTTAGTGACCATTATCAGGTTACAAATTATTCTATTCATTTATCTTTAAACATCAATTCAAATGTAAAAAATATTTTAAACAATTTGAAAAATATATGAATAAATAGCATAAAAAAATAATAAATCATATGCAAAACATAAATTTCTTTGCATTGTAAACTTAATTATTATTCTTTTTTCATACTGGGCACTAAGATTGCCTTTAACCAAACCCACAATGAGAAATGGGGCCTGGAATATCTGGGACAGGTCATCTCCTGGCTTTTTTCAACTTGTCTGGATTCATTTATAGTCCTCGTAGTAGTAGTCTGATGCCTTAATTTCTCAGCCATTTATAGAAGGTTGCTGAGAAAGTTATATTTTTCAAAAATTTGAATGGTTCAAATTGATGTTTAAAGGTAACAGAGTAGAACGATACGTAATTTAATCACTAATGGTGATCAGAAACATTAGTTATATTACTGAGGAGATTGGTAGGAAATAGGTTAATTATTATTTTTTAAAGTAATAAACATATATAATAATAATATAAAAATAAAATTTATTTAACTTCAATTGGGTTTTCTTCTCTATTGTGTATATAATAAAAATGAAGAAAATTGTATATTCCATAATAAGTATGAGAATCAATTGATAAGGTTACCGAAGTGAATACTTCGGTAACTTTCAGTAATCTTATCAATTGGTAATAGAAAATTAATAGAAATTCATTTCTATATTTCATAACAGAAATGAATTTCTATTATTATTTAGTAACCCAAACTGTCTAGTCTCATTAATATGATACTGAGAATAGAAGATGGTAAGTGCAGATTGTCACTCATCTCCACCCGTCAGAAAGTTTAAAACTGCCTCTTCTACTCAGAGGATTCACACTTACAGTTTTTGGGAGGAAAAGGGAGTTGTAAAATGGAGTATTCGGAAAAGAGAAGAAATGACAGGTTTGGCAGAGTTGTAATTAATACTAATCAGGTACCAAAGTTAAAGATTCTGTAAGGGAGTATATCCAGGTAAAACCAGAAATGCATGGAATGTATGTCTGTGTAATGATTTTAATTGTATGTTTATGTGTATGAGCATAGGCATGTGTACCGTACATGCTGAGTATATTTGATATTGTGTGTTTGCTTTAATATTTATACACATAATTTTTAACTAAAATCTAGTTTATACTATGTATTTGATGAGTTGTTTATTTCATGATTTCATTGCATAACAATGTTGTTTGTATCATAGTTCATAGTACATATGTCACAACAACAAACTACAGTCTAAACTGTGTTTAGTTTTCATTATTTATTAAACTATTTCAAGTGGGTTTGACTGGCAAGAAGTTTGGTTGACAGAAATGACTATTCAAATCGTCCATAATAAACTACTAAGATTTATAGATCTTATATCCCTCGTGGTATAAGATACAGCAGAATAGCATACCTAGCATACAGCAGTATAGCATACCTAGTATAGCAGTAAGTTGATACCGAGTGGACGTCCCGTCTGAATGTAATGACAGAGAACAAATGAATTTTTATTTTTTTACGGAAGCATTCCAGACAGTAAACAAACCATTTGATATTAATTAATGCATTTCAAACGAATAAATTTTTGATGAATGCTAATCTAAAATATTTATATTTGTCAGATTAGTTTTGTTCATAAAACTTCTTGCTCGACAAATAGAAATTGCATTGGCCGGTCACTTTGGCCATCCGACCAACACAATTCACTTCCGGGATCCGAGTTCATGTTTTGCAGAACCTTAGCTGGCTTTGCAGTTGTCGACTTACCGAACTTTAGGTGGATGCAAAAAGTTCTCTCTCAATGTGTACAGACTGGAGAGAATTTAGAGGGGAAGTTACTTTTAATCAAAGTTTTAAAATTGATATCATGCTTACAAAATTATTGTGGTTTGATGACAAATATTTCATGTAAATTGCATAATGTAAACTAGATTTTATAAAGTTCTAGAAAGAAATTTAATTTATCTGCTCAAAAGCCAAATCTTGTTCAAATATTTGATTTAAAACATCTCTTATTAAAGATTTTTCATTAACTTTTAATTTCTTGTTAATTTTTTTATGAATTTAAATCAATTTTAAGTTTGTAATTGTTTGTCCTTTGTTTACTATTCTTATATTTGTTTTACTTTTAATTTTTATGAAAATTTGAAAATTTATGTCTTAATTTAAATTTCTCTCTATTTCTTAATTAATTTGTATGATGTTGAGGATGTATATTTCCACAGATAAGTTTTTGTCGATGAGTCACTTACCAAATTATTGAAGAAGAAAATTGAATTGTTTTACTTAAATTATTTGAGATTTCGTCTGTAATTTATCCGAGAGTTTCCAGTTCTTTTAGTCGAATACAGAAGTGATGTTTCTACAGACTATTACTGAAATGTTTCCAGATTATCATCCAGTTACAAATGCAAGGACCTGATTGTAACACTAGTAGAATGTTACTGTCAAGAATATTTTAACTGTAGGTAAGTTTCTATTTAATAGATCTATGTTAACCTCTATTAAAAATTTGGGAATGTAGTTATAACCCATTAGAAGCAATCAGTTGAGAGTTAAGTAGAATTCAAGTAAATTTTTCACATTTTTTAATACAAAAAACCAAGAATTTTAAGTAAATTGGCAGAGAAATTTATAAGCAATTGTATTTTATAACTTACAATACATAAACATAAAAATCTTAGATTTAATAGAGATTAACACTTACCATGGCAGTTCTTTCCCTGTGTGCTGACTGATTTTCCTGTTTTAAGATATATTCTGTTGAGCAGAAAGAAAAATTAACTGAAGCTAGGCAAACAGCGGAAGCAGTTTGTTAAATTTCTAGGACGTTAAGCAATGTTTGTCAGTTTAGAGAACTGTGTGTGGCTTCAGTTTGTGTAGATTGTGTCAAATCTACACAAACCGAATCTGTAGATGTATGTGTTTTACAGAGAAATAAAATGAAAAAAATTGAAAACCCCATATAAATCCTTAGATATTTGCACTTAACTACAAAATAAAACGTACGAAACTAATTACACGACACAGCTGAAACTTTACTAGCACATATCGCCTAAACGGATCACAATCATCTTGCAGAATACAGCCGCAAAACTCCAAATTAAACATGCATAGTTTTAAAAAATTTGATATTTCAAATTTTTAAAAAATAATTTGTTTAAGGACCACTAGATGAAGTTAAGAGAGAGAGAGAATTTGTCTATATCATGCTAAAGATGTAATATGTTTTAACACTAGGAATATCTTGATATGTTAGAAAATGCAATATTAGGTTTCTGCAGTTTAAAAAGAATTCATCAAACTTAATATATTTGCCACTGGTTAAGTGTTAAATGTAATGTAATTTGAGTATAGATTCTAAAAACGCTTAACATACATTACAACTTATCAAGGGAGTATAAATTTTTAAGAAAATGTGCTAGAGTTTTTGTGGCTCTGCTGAACACGATTTCAAGATTTTATTTTAACGATGATATAACTCATACGCTTAACTCTCTTTTATCAGTTTTTCAGAATGTCAGGAAATAATTTTCAAAACTCGAGTGATGGAACTTTCGGTACACCCTGTACTTTTGGAGATTGAGTCATGCAATCGGTTACCACATAAATATTAGTCGGCCTTTCTTTTAATATTATTATTCAGTTTGTGACCTCATCCAACAGTTTTTCCTTTGTCTAAAATTACTAAGAGCATTTTTAAAAATCACGAAATGTTTTTGCATACTGCACATACTCGTATCCAATGCCATTTTTCGAGACACATCAAAGACACGTATACGTGTGCGTTGTCCTTTGTTTTCCATTTTTTGTAAGTCTGTCCATGTTTTAATTGATATTACTAGACAAATAACTTACAACTTAAAACGTGATAAAATTTCTGCTGATTTTCTCAGAGATTCATTTAGTAACTGACTGTCGACTATAGTACATGTTAGTTAGTCTGTTAGTAATCTACAGTAAGGGCTAAGTGATTGACTTTCAAATTCATGTTGTTGGATGTTGTAGAGCTTATGTACTGTAAATGCATAAGGCTCAAAAAACAATGTTGTCCATGTTGTTCCCCTGGACATGCCTGAACTCCGAGTACCTATTCGAACATCAAATATACTGCAGACATTCACGTTAAAATCTTTTCTGTTTAATTTCTTTGAGTTTATTTTATCATTTATAATTATTATTTTTATTACGTTTTATATTTATAGTCTGTCTAATGAAAGACGGACTTTCCAAAATTATTCTTGACGAGAGGTTAGTCGTCCTACTGCACCAACATAGCTGATTGCAAATTCTTACATAACTTACGTGATGTTGTTGGATGAAACTTATTGATAGGCTGGCTATCTCTGCCTTCTTTTTTAACCAACTGCAAGTTTTCTGTCGTTACTTCAAACCAGTCCAACTATGTAAACACTATCCAGATAATAACATGGCCTCTATGGGTGAAATGAAGGAAGTTGTTTTAGTTTACTTCATTGAAGAACAAGCCAGTGCATTTAATGGTAAGTTATACAAATTATTTAGCATTTAATTATTAATAGTAGCAGTAATATAGCCCAATCTAATCCAGCAATCATTAGGCTTTAATATATCAGTATGTATTGAATATAACTTACCACTATTAAAGCCAAATGATTGCTGGATTAGATTGGGCTACTATTAATAATTAAATGCTAAGTAATTTGACTTGGAGGTAGGCATTAGGTGCATCTCTTACTAAATTTAATAATTATACTTAAATTAATTTTTATTAATTGGTATTATGTCTGATCCCCCCAGTTATTTGTAAAAGTATTGTCATACATACGAGACTGTTTTTTTTTTCATCCTTAAAGTTAATACATTTGCCAGTCAGGCCAGCCTTGTATATTCCCAAAGCTCTAGGGCCCTAATATGATCTGTTTGAAATGATTGCTTTATTAACATGGCCTTTTAGAGATCAATTCACATGTCAGGCTCAGTGGCATAAGTGGACAGGATGGTGGTATGCCTTTTGTTCAAAATGTTATGACAATGTTCTTGCACCTTTTTTGTATTGAGTGTTTAGCAGACCCAATGTATGCTAAATCCCTTTGTAATCTGTTGTCCCTAACAGGAACTCTGTACATCCCTGGGCTCTACATTCATCAGCCTTGTCCTTCCCATTATGAAATAACTTATATATCGTGGGGTCCTCTTTTTTATGCACACTTGATACTTTATTGTCAGGAATTTCTTTGAGGCAGACCTTAGTCAAGGTCAAAAACGTTTGTCAAAAGTTTTTTATTAAAAAATTTTTATTACTACACTTCAAAGGTTGTTTAAAGTATGTTTGTGATTCATTTCAATATTAAGAAGGAAGATAATTTTAATTACCTTTATTTTAATATTTTCAATAAGTAAAAGTATAATAATTTTGGTTTGTATGTTAATAATCCCATGATACTAGTGTTTATTAATAATAATAATAATGATACCCATAATTTATGCAGCTAACCTGCATTGGCATGTACTGTATCTTGCAAAAAATTGCTAGAATAGAACTAAAATATTCACATAAGTCATACCATCTTGTACTTCTAAAATGGATGTTAAAAACATCCATATACACATAAAGGTTAGAAGATAATTTCAAACTTTTCTCCCCTGTTTCTTTCATTCCACTTTTATCAGCTATTTGTTGTTGTTGTTATAGGTAACAAATAGAAAAAAAACAAAATAACTAAAATGGAACCTCCTATGCTATAAGTGCAAATTAAAAATGTCTTCCAAATGACAGTTTTTATAATTTTTTTTCATTTCTGTTTTATTTATCAAATAATGATACTGTAATTGAGTGTGGATAACCAACAGGTTATGTTAAAAAATCAATTTGAGATGAATGCAGGTTATCTGTCAATTTCAACTTGCAATTACAAGCTCATCAAACAGCTTTTTCTTACTTCTTTTTTAATTTCTTTACTCATCTGTATTGCATAATGTTATTAAGAAAATATTCTGAATTTTTTAATAATTTAAAATTAAATTCAATGTTATAAAACACAAATGCAACTTTTAGGATTCCTTCCTGAGAGTTAGTAAAATTTTTAAACAATAAATTAAGAATTCTAATTCTTGTTCAAAATTGTTATTTTTGCAATAAATTAAATGCTGCTGAAGTTTACAATTTAACAGTGTTTATTNTAATTTTTTTTTTACCTCCATTCTTACTGTTTTATTACATTTTTGTTTCTATATTGTCTACTTGGACCATGTTTAGTAAAAGGACTTATTATACTGGTGTAGTTCCTGATTAGTAAAGAGAGGAAATCTTAATCAAAAGTCAAAACAAAATATCTTTATTTTCACCTGTATGCTCTGTTTGTGTGTTTCAGACCTGAAGCTATTTGGCAAGTTTACAATCCTATAACAATTGTATAAAAACTTTTTAAAACAAAAATATTATTGTTGGGTGTAATATCAAAGATGAAATAAAATAACTTACATTTTCTTTATTATCCAATATTAATACAACACTAATACTGACAGTGTCCAAAATACAGAGCATAACATACCTATCTTAATGTTTTTTAATTTATGCCTGTATAAAATGACAAAACTATTAAAAAATTTATCATTTTATAGGTAAATAGGTATGTTATGCTCTGTTTTTTGGATACTATATTTCGGTATTAGTGTTGTATTAATAATGGACAATAAAGAAAATAAGTAATTTTATCTTATCCTAAATATTGTTGTCAGATGTAGTATTGTTTTAAAAAGATTTTTTATACAATTATTATAGAATGTTGTAAACCTGCTGAAGAAGGTCTTCAGGTTCAAAAAACACAAAAAAGTGTGTAGGTGAAAATAAAGAGATTTTTTTTTACTTTTGACTAAGATATCCTTTCTTTGCTAATCAGAAACTACACTAGTATAAGAAGTCCTATTAACAAAGTCCAAGTAGATAATTTAGAAACAAAAAAGAACATAGTTATGTAATATTCATAATCGATAAACAATTTAGACATTACAAATATTTACAAGACAGTCAAGCGCTTTTATGGAACCTAGCAGTATAGTAGATCCCTTTAACAAACAAAATATATAGAATGTTTTATAAAAAGCAGTCTTAAATATTTTATTTTCTGTTACTAAATTAACATTATTTTAGGGATTCAGAGTTGTTACTATTCCTATAAGTTTTCTCTGGCTCCAGGAAGAATTTTTAATTCTCTACCCTCAAAGATCCTGATGACGCTTAAAAAAAATATAAAAAATATTGCTATTTCCATTTAGTGTTTTAAGATATTTTCTTTAAAAAATGAATGATTTTATGAACTTCAAGCTATTCCATTTTGTCAATATTAATTTTATTTAAAAAACACACAAATCAATTCAAATAAATGTAGTTTTTCAATTATAAAAACTAACTAAACCAAACAATTGCCGAATTGTATTGGGCTATATTATTACTATTATTATTAACTAAATGTTATTTGGCACTAGAGGCAGTTGTTGGATGCCACCTCTTGCTACATTTAATAATTAATTTAGTAGGTTCTGAAAGAAAAGAATTGACCCCGAAGTGGGACTTGAACTTTTGCAACTCCTGCTTACCGTACAGTTGCATTGCCAATTAAACTACCCGGACCTTCGTCCAATCCTCTCTTCCAGAATTTATTAATTTAGATATAACTATTCTCGGTTACTTATGGCACTGGCTGGAGATGACTCGGCATCCACACACTATAACTCCCACTATGGACTCGACCAGCAATAAAATTATAATTATTAAATTTAGCAAGAGATGGCACACAATGCTTGCATCTGGTGCCAAATTACTTAGCATTTAACTAATAATAGTAATATTAATATAGCCCAATATAATATAGGAATCATTTGGCTTTACAAATTAGTACAGGATGTCCAAAAATTTACTGTGCAGTGAGAAATTTGTAATGGCATTAAAGTCATGTATGGCATTGCATACGAGATTCGTAAATCGTACATCCTGCATTTCAACTTTTCAATTGACGGTGTTACTGCTTGTCCACAGACATTCAGTTTTTGGCATAATCTCCTCTGGGATCTGGTCCACTAGGTCTCCAAACCTTACTCCTCTGAATTTTTGGACCTGTGGGGCACATTTCCAGCATTTGATATAGTAGAAACTGCAATATTTTATGTAAAACTTCAACTTTAACCTTTTCCATTGCACAGTAACTTTTCAAACACCCTCTATCTATAGAATTGTTTTTTAACAAATGCTACAAAATGTATACAAAAGAAATGTTTACCATGTCTAATGACAAGCTTTAGGAACTTTAATAGTCATATTTATTTCACTTAACATTATTAGAAAATATAAATGTCTTCTTTTAGAACCAAAATGGACAATGATTATTCTGCTTTCCACAGTATTAAACATTAGTATTGCTGAAAGAGGCAGATTAAGTGGTTGTCGGATCAGGTGGTTTGTAGGCAACACCTTTCAGACAATAAAAAAGGGCATTGTAAGTACAGTACTGTATGTCATGCAAGAAGATACCTATATAAATATATATATATATATATATATATATAATGCTATTGCCTATATCAAAATCAAGTTAATAATCAAATACGGTGGTACTTCAGCAGTACTTGACCAAACAATCACAACCTGTTAGAACAAATTTGCAGTTAATAACAAATATTTTAATTTTAATTTTGTCATCAGTAAAAAAATTTTTCTGTGATAAAAATGAGTGACTGATTTAAAAATAAAAGGAAACCTTAAAGCTCCCTTGGGAGTAAGAAAAAGGCAACCCGACAACAAAGGGGGGGGGCATGTGCCCGAGTGCTCCAATGTACGGGTGCTCTTTTGTAAGGGAACTTGCAAGACCTTTAACTTAATAAATAAAAATACTCATAATTTTTTAAAAATATAACTAGGATGAATGACACAAATGATTTATTACTATTAAAGTATGGCTCCCAGCTTTGTCCCTCCAGAGATCACCGATGTGGAGATAGAGCTTTTCAAAGATTACATGCCAATGCCATTCTTGCCATCATTATGTTACATGACTTCTCCTGCATAAAATTTTCAGATTAAGTTTTTTAATGTTAATTAAACAAAGTATTTTTTAAGGGTTTGGTGTCCTGGGAGAAATCGATCGAGTGCAAGAAGCTTTGACGCTTCAATCTTTGACGAGCAGGAATGTGGCATGGTGAGGAACTCGTGGAAGCAAATGAGAAGCATCGAAAAAACTACAAACACTTCTTCAGGAGAGTTTTCAAGAGATCAAATGAAGAACTTTGCCATTTAGAATTAATTGAAGTAATAATAAATTTTAAAAAATTCTTTATTGATAATGTAATGTTTTATTTTTGATTTAGAAAATTCATCAACATTAGTTTGTTTTTTTATCATTGTTACATTCACTAAATATATCATTTCTCTCCTGTTCCTTAAACACTTTTTGAAGATAAATAAACATTTTTCACCTCCACAAGAAGGATTCAACTATACACGGTACAACAAGCTTTGTCGTAAAACATGCAATTGAATGATTAAGAGAAGGTTTCAAAGATTGAACTGTGTTGATAAAACTGGAATCAATTTAGCACCTTCATCAGTAGTAGATTGCTACCATGTGTGCAATGCTATTAATGAATCCAAGTAAGGGTGCTATCCTTGAATTGCCTAATAAATGATATTCATTAGGTATGAAAGTTTGCTTTTGTAGTATTTGTTGTCAAATGGGACTTAAAGCATATGTGTACTGTGTTAGTCAATTTAGTGGACTCTATGGTACTTCTTTTTTGGTGAGTAAGCCCATACAACAGAAGTTTTCCAGTTATTTTTACCAAAATTAGCTTAATTCTGCATTATTCAAAACATTATTTTTTTTTGTTGCATTTTAGCATTTTGAACAATTCTTTTAAAACAAACAACTCTGTGTGAACTTTTTCTCATACCCATTGTGGGTTCAGCCAGGCCAGAATAGGACAACTGTTTGCGACAGGAACTTGACAAACTGCCATTAAAAAAATTCAGTTGGTTTAAGTTAGTCCTAGTTGTAAGTTAGATAAGGGACTCTTAGCTTGGTTTCCAGTTAGGTTAAATTAGATTAGGGTTGTTAGCCTTAGTTGTCTGGTTAAGTTACAGTAGGTTAGTTTAATTAGTAAGTTTAAAATTAAAAAAAAAAAAAATTTGGGGTCTTGCTCATTTGTCTTCTGTTGGTCTGTTCATCTTGTCTAGTTTGTCGCTGTACTTGTTAGCTGTTAATACTATTAATACTAATAAAACTGAATGCAAATACAAATCTTAAGTAGATATAAGTCTTCCTACTAACAACCACTTGGCACTGACTTCTACACTTAGCTATTTGTGGCAGCACTCAATTATTGGTGTTCGCTACACTCAGATTTTCTTTGACTCTTCGGGGGACTACGGCCTTGCAGCCTAAAAACTGCATTCCGACATCAAATGTAGCCATATGTATGCCGTTCGGAGGGATCCTACCTTTCTCTATTGGCTATCTCCTCCCCCTTCCCTCTTTTCTGCTGGTAAATACCTTGTGTACGGCCAATGTCTTGTATGCATGTATGGTAGTGGCACGTTGAGCCACTGCATAGTTTTACTTTGGTACAATAATTGTCGAAGATTGCAGATATATTGCCTAAATTGGGTTGGCAATTTTAACATACCTCAACTGACATTGACATGAAAAAAAAAAACAGTTGAAAGCTGGAAAAATACTGTGCAAATGTCAAAAAGTAGAGAAAACTTATTGGGCAAAGGATGCCATCCATTATTTTTTATTTTGAATGGCAGTGAAAGTGACTTACTCATTGATCAATTCCAAAACCAACAGTGGCAAATATGATTTTTAAAAGCAAGCACAATTTTACTTATACTAAGTAACATTTTATTTGCTATTTTTCCAAAGCCACAGTTATAAACAAACAAATATTTCATTGTGTAATGCTGCTTGGGATGAGATAGAAATCTGTTAAATAATTAAGTGATGTAAATTGCTACAATAAAGTATTTCTTCCCAAAACAGTCTTACATTGTATCTGTTGGGCTCTGCCCTCCATGAGATGGGTATGGGGTAAAAGAAAAAGGTCCTCTTAGTGTAAATATTCCCTTCCATAACTTAAAAAGCATCACCCGTTTTACAAATAGACCAGTTTAGTTTGTGTGTGCATATTTATGTCAAGGATTTCAGTTAAGTTGACCCATGGACCTCCATAAATTGACATTTGTAACATTGGGTTCCATTTTTAAAGTGAAGCCAGCAAAGGAATACCAATACAAAATTTGTCCTTTCTGGAAAAGGAATAGGCATTAAGTGTGATATTTAAATAATAAAACAAACACTTTTTTTATTTAAAAAAACTGCTTTATTTGTTAAAAAGGTTGTGAGTCTAAGCAGACGAGAAAAAAATATATTTGATTCTTGGCACCGTATTCACTCACACTGAACAATACAATAACATCTTCGTTAGAACATGGTGGAACAGACAGAAAAATAGTTCCCTTGTGTATTTTTTTACAAGATTTTCGATACGAAAACAAGGTGACCCTGTTCAATTTTCGCATGTGAATAAAAATAGTCACATGATTTCTTTTAGCTCTGTTTTTCGAGTATAAAAGGAGATGCTTTTGCTATTGCAGGGAAGGAAAGTGTTAATAAATTAAGTATTTTGAACTAAATACAATTTGAAAATATTAGAGAAAAGACACACAAACAGTGGGTGTACCAGAGGGGAGTATAGTGTCATCTGCCTAGAAAAATACTGCTTTGTTCCAGACGGTCAGGGTCATTTTAAAACCGTATTTATACAATACACATATATTTTTTTATCTATTTATTTATATATATATAATAAATATAGGTATAGATATAGATAAAGTAATATTATATTGCATTTATAGGCATTTTATGTATAAAATACAGCTAAAAAAGTAAAGAAAGATTTGTTTGGGGTCTGGAATGGATTAATTCATTTTACATTGGGAAAATCCATTTCTTATGGAAAAATTTGTTTCTGTCTGAGAACAAATTGGTTTCCCAACAACTTTTAGGAATGAATTAAGTTCATAAACCAAAGTTTGACTGTAATTGAATAAATTAGAAAACCATTAAGGGCAATGAATAGTTTAATGGGTTTGAAACATTTACTTCTGGTGTCAATTGTTAAGCAAATAATTGTCCATTTTTCATTAGTTAAATAGAATCATTCAATTCACACCCCAAAAGCAATCATTTTATTATTTTACATGATATAAAGGCTATAAGGGAAATAGACCTTGCAGTAAGAATATCAATTAAATATAAAGTTATTTTTTCAAAAATTAGTTAAAAAGTGAACAATAGACAGTGCTGAGATCAGCATTGCCACTTCCATGTCATCAACTCATTTATTTATATATATATAATATAATTTTCTATAGGTACAACATACGTCTTAACTTATGCAAATGTTTCTTCGATGGAAACTCGTTCGCTCTCACATGGAAGAAAAACAAATAAAAAGAAAACAAAGTTAGTGTTGACTAGGTATTTTTTTTAAATATGAGGTACTTGTAGAGTGGTAAATGGATGGTGGTTCATTCGACGAATGTCCGGACCAAAAGAGTATTTACGACGAACAATTCGTGACTTTCCGATCACCCGTATGGTGCGTTGCTAGGCAATTGCTTAATTATAAATACGCAATGACTGGTAAACGACGTTTAGGAAAAAATGTCAACGTCGTTTCTTAGAAAAATAATTTTATCGCTTCCTCCTCTGTTCGTATGTTTGCTTTTCCCTGGGTGAACGACATCAAATCGAAGGCACTTTTTAGGAAATTTTTGGCCACGGTAATTGTGCGAAAGTGGTATTTCGTCACACGTATTCTTCTCCAGGTTTGGAATGTCCCGTACTGTTTGCATTGATGGTGTCTGGTAACTCCGCAATGTCTTTGAATACGCCGACTAAATTTTGAAAATTGGGACCCCAATTGAGTAAGTAGTCCCACCCCAACATGGACCCATTAGCAGGTTTATATGACGAAAGGTTGGAAAGATCGTCATCTGATGCCACCAGGGTGCTCAGAGAACCCCGGAAAGAGTCAAAGCCATCGTAAGTCTTGGCAGAATCTTCGTCATTTTCGTTGTCTTCTTCAGCCAGTTTGGAAAAGATCATGTTTCCAGGACCAAAATCCCTCTGCACCTTGTCATAGTTATCGTATTCAAACTCAGAACAAGTAAATGAGTCATTTCCGCTTTCATCTGTGGATGAGTCCGGAGCTTCCAACAGTTCTGTGTTGGTTTCCAAGAGTTCGGCTAGTTTGTTCTTTTCTGGATTGTCGTCACTGGAAGAAGAGACGGCATCCAATGTGCTCACCAGACTAGAGTTTCTTGGCCTCGCGTTTAGTCTTTCGATCTCCTCTGCCGTCAGTCCTAGTGTTATGTTGTTTTCGTTGTTCTTCTTCTTGCTGTTTGATTTTGGTCCCGAATGAATGCTGCTGGTGCTATGACTTAGGTGACTCACCGGACTGTTGAGGCTCCTCTCTGAATTGGTCAGCGGATCTTTGAATTCTTTTGGCCCCACTCCCTGAGATGTCGCTAGTAATGCGGTCTGTAGGGGCTTGCCGCTGATGTCCTGAAGGGTCAGTATTCTGGGTGTCTGTTGAGACAGCTCGCTGGAAGGGCTCAGACGGGCCAGAGGCGTGTTCTGCATTTTCAGAACAGATGGACTCTCCCTTGGGGCTATGGCATTGGGACTCTGACACAGTACATTTCTCGGACTGTCCCTTGATGGCGTTGACTGAAATTGGTGTGGACTATGTCTATGGTTGTGTTTGTGGTAGTTTGGAATGTGTGGGTTCGTTTTATATTTGTGAACATTACCATCTCTGAACCCCTTGTAATGGTAGACAATGTCTATGTCTGAGGGAGCTATGCTGCTGGCATTTTCCAAATCGTAGTGTTCTGGAGGTTCTGAATCTGCTATGTTCAACATGCCAAAGGGTTTGTTGTTATCCTGCAGGGACGAGTCTTCAATCCTGTGTGTGGGTGAAGCAGATGACTTATTTAACACTTCCCTTTCTATGATGTCAGGACGTTGGGGGCGATCGGCAGCCACTTCACGGTCCTTCATCTTCTTGGGCACCAGATCCTGTGACAGATGATTTCTCAGAATGTCTTCAGTAGTGGCACTCTCAGAGTAATTGCCGTCTTGGTGAGTTCTTTGGTTGTCATTATTGGAACCGGTCAGGAAGGCATTTCCGTTCTGTTTGATGTGTCCCGGAGCCTTTTCTCTCCTCAGTTTCCGCCTGCGGAAGACCAAGAAACTGACCAGGATGACCACAATCAGAATGATGAAGAACACGATCACCAGGATGATCCCGATGCTCAGAGGATCAGTCGGTACCACATCCAAACCCAGTGCTTCATCTCCACATCCTCTTTGCACGTTTCCATGAGGAATTAGTTTAAAATATCCATTTGTACTGTTTAATGCTTGAATTTCTTCATTGACAGCCATTTCCTTGACACAACCTTGAAAACCTGTTTCAAAAGTATTAATATTAATACTGGGGCTATAATGATATCATGAAATATTACTAATCAAAGAATTTAAAAAAGAATACAAACCAGCAAAGGTGTGGTCGGATTTTCCTAGATTTTCCAATCGTCCTCCCACCACAAACGAAGTGAGATAAGCATCCAAAAAGTCGTGAGTTGTTTCGGAATCAATCTCTTTCCATCGAGAGTCGACGGTCAGATTGACAGAAGAGCGCTGTCCGGGTCCACGTTCCAGCACCACTCTGTGCCAATTGCCATCGTCGACTCTGGTTCCCTCCATGGACTCGCTGACTTTGTGCTTGGACTCCGTCTCGCTTGCATACACGATCTTCCCTTCGTGGATCTGTAACATTTGAAATACATCAAAGAATGGTCTAAATTCCAGTATAAATGAAATTCTGAAAATGATACTCTAATATTTTTAATCAAATACTCCACAAAACTTGTACAGGTGGTGAGCACCATCTAGTGTTAAGTGATCAAAATAGTTGGTGAGAACTAAATTAGTGGAACATTCTGTTCCACTTGAAGATTGATGATAACTTGCAACCAAGTCAAAATAGAAGATTGTCATCTCTGCTTCTAGCACTGGCATTCTTCTATGAACTACTTATAACAGAATTATTACAGAAATTGCTTTTAGCCCTAGGTGTAATTAAATTAATTAAAATATCTACAACTGTGAGACAGATAAAATAGTAAGCCCTTACTATTTTATCTGCCTTCCAGTTGTAAGTAAATTAATTAAAATATCTATAACAGCTTTAAAGTACATTTATGATGGGACTTGCTACATTTGGCTTACTGTTTTTAATTTCCTTGTTTTGAACGTTTTTTGACTGCTCATTTTGCCACTCGAGGCACTCATCTCGCCCATTGAGCCAGCCTTGCATTTCATTTTCTAGAATGCACAGTACAAAGTGAATTCTCTATTCTTTCTGAAGTCAAATTGCTTTTTTTTGCCACTTTTAGAGAAAGCTATAATTTAATAATTATTGTAGACACAATTGATTTTACCTTATCACACACAATATATCCCACTTATCTATGTTGTTTTCACTTAGAAATGGACTTCTATTATTTGGCAAGAAATCACTACATTAAATCTACTGTATTGGGCTTAAAATCAATGTAACATTTTTTTCTGTCACAAAAAAAAAAAATAGAAATGGTTGCACTGGGAATCAATGGATCATCAAGAATTTTTGAAGTAGTGAAATAAGCGATGGTGGGAGGAGAGCAAAGTGAGAGTTGTGGGGTTGAACTGTCATAAATAGTCTATATTGGAAACAATTGGGCCGACTCTGTGGGGTAAGCAAGCAAATCATAGAACTGGAACATTTTTATGTGGGATCTTAAAAAAAAATGGGACTTTTTTATTCTGGAAGCTGGAGGTGATTCTATGTTTAATTTTAAATTAATTGGAAAAATTTTCCTCCTTTGAGTGTGGAGGTGCATTTTTAAACTCAGAATTAGATGGATGAAGATATATATTATTCATAATGTCTTTGTGTGAAGCAAGTGACGAAGCCCCTAGTAGGTAGGTAGTAGTTTACAGCTTCTTCTTGCTTGTAGTATTTATATGTTAATGTTTTACATTACATTTTAAAACTGATTTACAATTATCAGACTTCACCTCTAATAAGAATTTTGTATGTCCTAAACATGTTAAGTATACTGGTAAGACATACCAAAATTCCATAACAATATGTATTTGAGATGTAAACTATTTACCTGTAAAATGGTGTAGTCATCTTCGGTTGCCACATAGAGTAAGAGTCCATTGTGAGATTTGGTCCGAAACATAAAAGAGAAACTCTTGACATTCTTGTCGGTCACGGGTAAATTCTTCCACTTTTCGTTTTGGTGATGTCCGTTGGCAAACACCTGAACCCTGCGATGCTTCTCTTGAGGTAACAGTTCGATAAAAGAATCGGAGGAACCCAGGAAAAATGGTTCCAAGGCTGCCAAAGGAAAATAACAAAATTAATCTTCTGACTATTATTTTCCATTATTTAGTAGAAACAGACAGCTAATGGAAAAATATGAGTAAATCTAAGGAAGCAAATTAATATAAAATATTATAGGCTATTACTGTGGACGTCCACACGGGAGATAAACGGGACAATTGCCCCACCTGGGATCAAATGAAACAATTCCACAAATTACAATTGTAAAAATGATTGAGATAGATTATAGAATGCAAAAAGAAAGTGTCCCAATATGGTAAGGTTATCTATTTGTGAAAGAAAACCCAAATAAATAAAATTATCTCTCTCCAGGCTTTACCTTCCTGGAAAATTTTCTGCAGATGCCCATGGATATTGCATGTAGTAAAGAATCTTATTCCTTGAATCCTAGCAAATGGTGACAAGAAACTTAAAATTACTGTATTTATTGATATTTATTTTGCAAACTCATTTTAGGTGGATAAATAATCAGTTTTCCATATGAAATTACAATAAATGTTTTTATGTTTAGAATGTGAGGCCAGCCGATTAGGGGTGAGGTGTTTTTGACAGCTGAGCGGTTAATTCTGTCGTGTGGGCGCAGAATGACTCACTGAGACAGGTTTACCATATAAAACCGTTTAATAATATACATAAATCGTTCTTACAACAACCTAATGCGGGCAAGAGCCTATCCCACGATGGGTTTCTGTCACANATCTCTAGGTCAAATTACTTAGCATTTAATTATTTATAGTAGTGGTAATACAGCTCGATCTAATTAGGCAATCGTTTGGCTTTAATATAACTATTAGGCTTGCGGATGCCTATATTTGTATTGATATATATTGAGAGTTATGTTTAGTGTTATAATGTTTTATTATTTTAAATTAATGATGTGTGTAGAATACAAAAATTTCAGCAATTTGAAGACATATCTGTGCGGGGGAATATGGAAAATAACTTAATTCTCTGGTTAAATAAACACAGACTCAACTGCCACTGTTGGACATGCTTTGAAAAAAATTGACAGTGTTGTGCAAAGAATAGGAATGACTTACTGTTTACGTCTACTACAAAGCTACTGAAGGGTTCAATGTCGGAAAATTTCAGGTGACTTTGCCGACTATTCAGTAGGCAAATTCATGATACCAAAATGATTATATATTTTTTTCAGAATAAAAATGAAGATAAGGAGCTTGAGGGATGGGAGAATGGAGGAAGATAGTCAGCCTTCTTGATAGTCACTTTGTATGAACTACCTGTACCGGCTACAACAGTCGGTAAAAGCAATTTGCCAAACCCTCAACGATAAATGTCTAAATGTGGTCTTCTGTCTTTCTTGTAGTTTTTTTTTTGTGTTAAGATTGGAACATGCCAGATGTTTTTGAGCAGAAAAAGGCACTTTACAACAGAAAAACATATTACATATTATTTTTCACCAAAAGAGGATTGGAAGGATAGTTTGACCTGCTCAATCTTTCTGTTTCTGCACACGACACAAACCACTTGGAGTGATTATTTACGAATGGCATCAAAATGCCACTGGGAATATCACATTATTCAAACAGCATGGTGGAAATGAGGACAATAGTATAGCATAACCAAAATAAAATATTTATAGAAGATAAAAGAAAACATTTTAAATTACTGTATTTACTCACATATAAGACAAGGTTTTTATTCATTTATCACAGCTTCAAATTCCTAGGTCGTCCTATACGTGTGAGCGAAAGATTCTTTGCGTTACACAAATAATTTTTACGAACCGTGTATTCACCATTTTTTACCCTCTTGTATTTAAACACACAAGTATTTTATATGGGTCGTTTGAATTGTTATTGTTTATTGTTGGGAGTAAAGATGAATAGCAATAGGAAAAGCAAAGCTTTTGAATTTGAATTCCAGATTAAAATTCCAAAATCACACGGGAGCACAATATAAGTTTTAATCCGTTCCCACGTGAAAACAGATGAATATTCGGAAATCAGAATTCGGAGAAACTCATAAGTGTAATTGACAGAGTGTGATATTCGATTGTTATTGGTAAAAAAAAGGTTCCAGATTGTCCAGCTTTACATGGACAAATTATGTTGTCAATTTTACAAGATTTTTCCTTAAAGTTTAAAATGCCAATAATTTTTACAGGACAATGTGTGCATTTACGTTCATTTGATATTTTATTTGTGATTAAATGAAATAAAATTAGAATTGTATTAAATTAATAAATCTAATTTTCTTTATTTTGATCTTTAAAGTCACATCTTGTTCTATATGCGAGTAAATATGGTATATGATAAAATTATAAGGATTTGACAATGAAATATGCCATAAAACTGAAATGAAAACATATTTCATTGCCATAAACTGTTATATCTAAGCTAGTGGCCATATTCATTTTATAACTTTATATTTCTAGATGGCATTGTATATTTTGTTTGGTTGTCTGATGTGTTGCTATTTGGGAAAAGGAAGTGGAAAAATGACTGAAATGTGTGTAATGAAATATAATCATCTATTTTTTTCATTAACTTACAAAATACTAAACATCCAAACCTGATAGTTATGATTCGGCAATTACTAGTTTTAATATAAATATATATCTGGCTATTTTACTACAGTAGAGCCTCGATTATCCGACCCCCAATTAACTGACCATCCTAGTCGGCAAATTTCAAATGTCCGCTAGTGATGTGGCGCTACAATATTTGGCTATGTCTTGGCTACTTTAATATTATTTTTACGTGTTTTAGCTGGCAACACT